>NC_058134.1:240754309-240771995 GCF_016433145.1 Gracilinanus agilis
ATCAAGCCATTCCCCAATTGATAAATGGGCAAGAGACATGAATAGGCAATTTTCAGGTAAAGAAATCAAAAGTATCAATAAGCACATGAGAAAGTGTTCCAAATCTCTAATAATTAGAGAAATGCAAATCAAAACAACTCTGAGGTATCACCTCACACCTAGCAGATTGGCTAAAATGAAAGAAGGGGAGAGTAATGAATGCTGGAGGGGATGTGGCAAAATTGGGACATTAATGCATTGCTGGTGGAGCTGTGAACTGATCCAGCCATTCTGGCTGGCTATTTGGAACCATGCTCAAAGGGCTATAAAAGAATGCCTGCCCTTTGATCCAGCCATACCATTGCTGGGCTTGTACCCCAAAGAGATCATAGATAAACAGACTTGTACGAAAATATTTATAGCTGCGCTTTTTGCGGTGGCAACAAAGTGGAAAAGGAGGGGATGTCCTTCAATTGGGGAATGGCTGAACAAACTGTGGTATATGCGGGTGATGGAATACTATTGTGCTAAAAGGAATAATAAACAGGAGGAGTACCAGGTGAACTGGAGAGACCTCCGGGAACTGATGCAGAGCGAAAGGAGCAGAGCCAGAAGAACATTGTACACAGAGACTGATATACTGTGGTAAAATTGAATGTAATGGACCTCTGTAACAGCAGCAATACAATGACCCAGGACAATTCTGAGGGATTTATGGTAAAGATGCTACCCACATTCAGAGGAAGGACTGCAGGAGAGGAAACATATAAGAAAAACAACTGCTTGAATGCATGGGTCGGGGTGGATGTGATTGAGGGTGTGGACTCGAAACTACCACACCAATGCAACTACCAACAATTTGGAAATTGGTCCTGATCAAGGACACATGACAAAACTAGTGGAAATGCGCATCAGCCATGAGTGGGGGGAGTGCGGGGGTGGGGGGTGAAGGGGATAAGAGGAGAATGAATCAGGTAACCATGTTAAAAATCTATATTAATAAATGTTAAAAAAATAAAATAAAATAAAAAAAAAGAATAGTAAAAATTTGGGTTAGTCAGATCAGGAAAGATTAGTGTAGCCTGTGGACACAGGAGAAGTGGTTCCTTGCAGAACCAGGGAGTTTTATTTGGGTGAAGTTAGAATCCCTTAGAGTTAGAAATCCTTTTTATCCTTATATATATTTCAATAAATATTTTATTTTTCATAACAAGAGTCTCTTTAGCGTCCTTGCACCTGGTCGTGAAAGATACTTTTGATTACATCTATCAAAAGTACCTGAACAGGGGGCAGCTGGGTAGCTCAGTGGATTGAGAGCCAGGCCTAGAGACAGGAGGTCCTAGGTTCGGGTCCAGCCTCAGACACTTCCCAGCTGTGTGACCCTGGGCAAGTCACTTAACCCCCATTGCCTACCCTTACCACTCTTCCACCTATAAGTCAATATACAGAAGTTAAGGGTTTAAAATTAAAAAAAAAAAGTATCTGAACAATTTTGAACCTATATTTGCATAGTTTTTGCCCCTCTTATTTTATAGCTCACTTTTTAATTTTTACAATTGTGAATATTAATAATATGGAAATAGATCTTGATTAATGATACTTATAAAACCCAGTTGAATTGCTCATTGGCTACAGGAGGTAGAGGGAGGGAAAAACATGAATCGTGTAACCATGGAAAAATATTCTAAATTAATTAATTAAATAAGTAAATTTAAAATTGGAAAAAATAAAGTGAACCTGGTTTTCTATACGAAACTAAAAAAAGAGTAATTTAGAAAATTTTTTCCATATGATTATTGAGTTTTCTTCATCTGAAAACTGCCTATTCAAATCCTTGACCATGGGTAGACTGAGATAATATTGAAAAAAATCACAATCCTTACTTATAATATCACTTTTTATGTTTAAATTAGATACCTATTTTGACCTTATCTTGGTATAAGGTGTGAGATATTGACCTAAACCTAATTTTTGCCACATTCTTTTCCAATTTTTCCAAGAGCTATTGTCAAATAGTGAGATCTTATCCCTAAAGCTGTGATCCTTTGGTTTATCAAACATAAGATTTCTGAGATCATTTATCTCTAATCTATTCCATTGATCCACCCTTCTATTTCTTAGCCAGTAATAGATTGTTTTGATGATTAATGCTTTATAGTCCAATTTAAGATCTGGAACTGCCACAACACCATCTTTCACATTTAAAAAAAAATAATTCCCTTGATATTCTTGCTCTTTTGTTCTTCTAGATGAATTTTATTTTTTTCTAGTTCTATAAAATAGTATTTTGTTGGTTTGAGTGATATGGTACTGAACAAACCAATTAAGTAGGATTGTCATTTTTTAAAATATTAGCTCAGTCTACCCATGAGCAATTAATGTTTTTCTAATTGTTTAGATCTAACTTTATTCATGTAAGAAGTGTTTTATGTTGTGTTCATATAATTCCTGCCTTTGTCCTGACAAATATATTCGCAAATATTTTACATTGTCTAAAGCAGTGATTCCCAAAGTGGGTGCTACCGCTCCCTGGTGGGTGCTGTAGCAATCCGGGGGGGGGACATGATGGCCACAGGTGCATTTATCTTTCCTATTAATTGCTATTAAAATTAAAACAAAATTAATTTCCAGGGGGCTAAGTAATATCTTTTCTGGAAAGGGGGTGGTAGGCCAAAAAAGTTTGGGAACCACTGCTCTAAAGTGATTTTAAATAGTTTCTCTTTCTAACTCTTGCTGCTGAGTTTTGTTGGAAATACATAGAATTTCTGATGATTTATATGGATTTATTTTGTATCCTGCAAATTTGATAAAGTTATGTTTCAACTATTTTTATTTGATTTTCTAGCATACAGTTATATTATTGATAGTGATAGTGTAGTTTCAGTTTCCTTATTGCTTACTTTAATTCCTTCAATTTATTTTTCTTCTCTAATTGCTAATGCTAGCATTTCTAGATTATCTAGATTATCTACATTTCTATATTATCAAATAATAGTGATGATAATGGGCACTCTGCTTCATTCCTGATCTTATTGGGAAGGCTTCTAACTTATTTCCATTGCAGATGATACTTGCTAATTTTTTAAATAAATACTACTTATTATTTTAAGGAAAGGCCCTTTTACTTTTATACTTTCTAGTGTTTTCAAAAGGAATTGTATTATGTTGTATTATGTTGTTGTCATATTATGTAAAAGCTTTTTCTGCATCTATTGAGATAATCATGTGATTTATTTTGGTTTGGCTATTAATGAGATCAGTTATGCTGATAGTTTTCCTAATATTAAGCCAGTTTTGCTTTTCTGGTATAAATCCCACTTAGTTATAGTGAATAATCCTTGTGATGTATTGTTGTAGTCTCTTTGTTAGTCTTTTAAGATATTTGCATCTATGTTAATTAAGGAAATTGGTCTGTAATTTTCTTTCTCTGTTTTTGGTCTTCTTGACTTAAGTATCAAAGTCATATTTGTGTCATGAAAAGAATTTGGTAAAACTCCTTCTTTGCTTATTTTGTCAAACAGTTTGTATAGTTTGGGAGTTAATTGTTCTTTAAATGTTTGATGGAATTCACTTGTGAATCCATTGGCCCTGGAGAGTTTTTGTTCTGGAGTTAATTGATGGCTTTCTCAATTTCTCTCTCTCTCTCTCTCTCTCTCTCTCTCTCTCTCTCTCTCTCTCTCTCTCTCCCTCATTCTCTCTATCTTTTGAGACAGGATTATTTAAGTATTCTATTTCATATTGTTAATTTTGCAGGTTTATTTTTGTCAATATTCATCCATTTCACCTAGATTATTAGATTTGTTGTCATATAATTGCATACAATATCTTTTTTCCCTAATTCTGATTGCTTTAATTTCCTCTTCATTAGAGGTGAAATCATCCATTTCATTTGTGATACTGGTTTTTTGATTCTCTTCTGCTTTTTAAATCAAATTATCCAATGCTCCATCTATTTTTCCCATCTATTTTTTAATAGAACCAGCTCCAAGTCTCATTTATAAATTCAATAGTTCTTTTACTTTCAATTTCATTAATTTCTCCTTTGATTTTTAGGATTTTCAATTTTTCTTTAATTGGGGCTTTAAAATTTGTTCTTTTTCTAGTAATTTTAATTGCATTCCCAATTAATTGATCAGTTTTTTCTCTATTTTATTGATATAAGCACTCAGGAATAAAAATTGTCTCCTGAGTACTGTTTTACCTGTATCTCATGAATTTTGATATGTTGTCTTCTTGTCACTTTCTTCGATGAAATCAAAGATTCTTTCTATGATTTATTCTTTGACCTTTCTTGAAGAAATAGTTTATTTAGTTTCCAATTAATATTTAATTTGCCTTTCCATGAACCTTGCTGATTACAATTTTTATTGCATTAATATCTGAAAAAGTTACAGTTGTTATTTCTTCTTTTCTGTATTTGGTTGTGAAATTTTTATGCCCCATGAACATTTTTGTATATATACAATGTGCTGCTGAAAAGAAATTATATTCCTTTTTATCTCTATTCAATTTTCTCCACATATCTATTAAATATAATTTTTCTAAAATTTCATTCACTTCCTATACTTCTTTCTTATTTATTTTTTGGTTAGATTTATCTAGTTCTGTTAGGGGAATGATGTGATTCCTCACTAGCATAATTTTACTATCTTTTTCCTCTTTAAGGACCTTTAGCTTCTCCTTTAAAAATCTGGATGCTATATCATTTGGAACATATATATTAAGTACTGATGTTACTTCATTGTCTATACAAACTTTTATTAAGTTGTGAATACCTTCCTTATCTCTTTGAATCAGATTTATTTTTGCTTTAGATTTATCTGAGATTATGACTGCTGCTCCTAATTTATTTATTTATTTTTTTGACCCAGTTGAAGCCTAATAGATTCTGCTCCAGTCTCTGTGTGCTTAATGATTTGGCTAAATGTATGAAAACTATAAAGTTCTTATTTATAAAAGAGGTGGAAAGAGTGAAAGTAGAGAAATACAAAAGGGTAGAAAAGACATTAACCTATCTAAGTAAATATTATTCCAGTGCTTGGCTCAGCCAGGACTTGTTAACCTTCAATAAGAATTAAAGTATTTCCATAAGACAGGAAGGGAAAAACCAGCTATCCACTCACCCAAGTTCCCTCCAAGAAGCAGGTCAAGACAATGACTGGAGGTGAAGGTGACTCCTTAGGCCATCTTTTGTTTCATTTTGTGTTTATTTTGCTGTTTGTTCATTTTCCTACACTTTTTTTTGCCTGTGGATTGGAAGTTTTGAAAGATGATGATTCTATTTTGACATAGGGCTAGGTCTTTACCACAGGACAGGCTAGAAAGGGCCAAGAGCTATGATCTTTCTGGCCTCACTATAGTTGTTATTAAAAATGAGGAAGACCGAGATTAAAAGGGAGAATAGTATTTTAATAAAAGCCATGCTGATAGAGATATAAATCATTAGACCACGTGCCTGTAAGTATCAAACTGCCGCCTCAGCCAATTTTACCTTTCGTACCTTCACGCGCCCAGGTAGCTAAAGAGGAAGTTCAAAGTCACTTCCCCATATTTAAAGCCTTCCCTCACCTTGAATACGTAATCCCAAAACAGGAAACCCAGGAAACCCATTGGGCCACAGGAAATGTAGTGCCAAATATCCCAAATGATTTTAAATAACACATTATAGACTGATGCCTGTACCTGGGAGGATCTGGTGTCTGGGGTGTTTTGTTGTTGGTAGTGTTGGTATGGCCTGGGTATCCTAAACATGGCCTATGCATATGCTCAGAACTTGGTACAGTAGGTGGGGTATGTATGTGTGTTTGGGGGGTTGGTCAGCACTCCTCTATATACATTTTTGCTTTTGGTTCTCCCTTATCCCACAAAAATTTCATAAAAATTGACTATCTCTGCCTATCTTACAAGTTACATTTAGTGGGAGAGCTCCCTGACTCCATCTTGCTATTGATTTTTTGACTTCTCTCATTTTGAGGTGCTTTTTAAATACTGGTTTGGAAGGACTGTCAGAGTGGTTTCAGCTTTCAATGCCACCATCTTGGCTCTGCCCTCCCAGCCCCTTTTCTTTCTAATATGCCTTGAATACCTTTGTGAGATTGAATTTTCTAAAGCATTTCTTTATATCATTTTCCTAATCAAAAGATATTAAATGATTTTCCATTTTATTGTTTAATGTTTATTGGATAGTCCAAATTCAGCCTGACATTCAAAGTCTTGGTCATTTGCTTATAACCAGATTTTCTTGCTTTATCTTCTACTATGCTTTCACATGCATTTCAGGAAAAATGAATCCTATGCAATTCCTTAAATATGCTTTGTTATTTTCTATCCCCTTTTTTAGAGCACCAACTTTTTCTACATTTTTTTCTGCTGGAGTGCTTCCTTTTCTCAACACCTAAGTTATGGGAAGCTTTCATAAGGCTTTCTCAGATCACCTCAAGTAAAAGTCATAATCACAGTTTTAAAGTTGAGAGACACCTTAGTGGATGAATCTTACTCCCCCCTCTCATTTTACATAACAGCAAACTAAGAAATATTGAGGTTAAGTGACTTACTAGGATCACATAGTAATACCTCACCCTACCCCAAATGCATGCTTGTCATTGCTATTTACCAATCAAAGTGATATGATTTATAGGTTACAGATTGAAAATCCCTTTCTTAAATTCATCACAACTGTCCTGTGAGTTTAGTTTATGGATAATTAAACATATTTTTTGTATATAAAACCTGAGACTTAGAAAGCCTAAGAGTGGAAGGAGAACGTTCTATATTTGTCACTATTTAAGTGACCCTGAGCAAGTCACTTAAATTTCTTAGGTGCCTTCATCTGTAAAAGGAGGGATTTTGAAATAGAAGTCACCTAAGGTCTTCCAGTTTTATGATGACATGATCTACTGACATGTCCAAGGTCACCCAAGCCAATAAGTGTTGGAATCAGGATTAAAACCCACACCTCCTAATTCCAGTGTTCTTTCTATTATAATCATGATTCACAATCCTGATTCTCATAATCTTGGATGTCACTTCACCTCTTCATCTGTTAAAATAGAGAAAATAGTCTTGTGCTTCACTGCTACATCATAAGAATTATTCAGGGGAAAAATTATTTTCAAGTAAACATCTCTATGTACTCTTGTATCTCCATAACAGCTCAGTGTTTGGTTCTGTCATTTCACCATGAAAGCTAAAGTAGCTGAAGTATAACCATATAAATCTGCCTTGGTTCTGTGGGGGGAAAAATTAATAAATCTAAACAAAATATGTGGCTTGACTAGTATGCATTTGATGCCAGTCTATAGTGATGGAGATTCCAGAAGTCTCATTGGGTTTCATTTATAGCATCTGCAGGAATGAGGATTCTGGCCAGTAGTGTAGCCAACCTCTCTTCCACCCCTTTCAGAGGAACTGAACCTCCATTATGTAATATCGTCATCATTTCAAACTCCTGTTGCTGCTCCCTTGAGAAAGCTAACACTTCTGAAAGCAAGCAAGGAAACCAAGAGGATATCTTGTTGTTTTCATTCTTTTCCTCTCAATGCCAATCACCAGCCCTCCACCTCTTTCAAGAAGCTTTTCTTGGGATGATTGGAATGACAGATGCTCCTGCATATGGCAACAATTTTTGTTATTGATAATAAGAGCCGTTTATGTGTATTGAAGACTTTTTAGATTGCTGAATATTTCTCCATAACTTATTTCATTAGTTCTGTTTCAGACACTCATTACCTCTGGCTTGAACTATCTCCATAGCCTCCTGATTGATGTCCCTGTTTCCAGTCTCTCCTTTCTCCAGTACATTCTCTGAATCATGTTCAAATACATATTAAAAAAGGACTGATCTGACCATATCACTCCCCTGCTCAAAGACCTCAGATGTCTCCCTATTACTTCTAAAAATCAAATACAAGCTCTTCTTATTTATGTTTGAGTTTCTTTACAATTTGAGTATCCTATCTTTCCTGACATCATAATTCATTAGTCTTATGTATTGGCAATCTAGTTTAAATGACTCAGACATGGAATATTTCATCATCTATGTCTGAGCCTTAGTATAAGCTGTTTCCCATGCATGAAATGCACTTCCTTCTGACTTCCAACCCTTAGAATTTCTAGATTCTTCAAATCTAATTTCAAATGCCTCCTCATACATGAGCCCTTTCTTTATTCATCCCCAACACCTATCTACTAATCTCTCTTCTAAGAAGTTTCCTTATTTTAAATATATATGTTTCTATATATATACATATATGTGTATATGTATGTATGTGTCTATCTATCTACTTATTTGTTCTGAAGAAATGTGGAGGTCAGGGATTATTTCCTTGTTTTGGTCTTGGTATCCATGAAAGCCAGTTCACTACCTGGCATGAAGGAGGTCATTATTAAATAATTGTGGATTGATTAATCAATACCATTTGTTACTTGAAACAATTCTTCAAAGTATGTGGCTTAATTTTATCTCCAGTTATAGGTCAGGAATTTGATGCTCAGAGAGAAGTAATTGCTCACTGTTAAACAGGTAGGATGATATAGTTGAATGAGTATTGGATTGGTGTCAGAAGATCAATATTCAGATCTTGTCTCTGCAACTTGCTACTTGGGAAACAATGGGCATGACACTGTAGAGATTTCAATTTCCATATCTATAAAATAAATAGGTTAAAATAGGTTTCCTTTGAGGTTTCTGCAAGCTCTAAAATCTGATAAACTGTGGTTTTGGCATTTTCTTTCCTTTGGAAAGAGACTAAACATTTTTTTAAAAATAAGACAGTGTATCAGCCTGAAAAGAGGTTGGCCCATCTCATGTATATTGAGACTACAGGAGTGAGATAGAAATGAGATGACCTTTTAGAGATGATATAATCCAATTCTGCATTTTTAGATAAGGTAAATGAGGTCCAGAATCTATAATTAAGTTCATAACAAATCACTGAGCCAAATACTCTTTAATAAATATGGGAGGGGTTGAACTTAAATTCTCTCACTGAGCAAATAAAACATTGATTCTACCATACCAAGTTGTCTCTGAAAGTACTCATCATTTTTGAACATTGCTTCTCATATCTCCCTGATCCCTTATTTGTACAAGACTATTTGACAACTTGTTATTTAAAAAAATATATTTTTGAATATCTGACAGATATCTGCCAGCAGTTTCAGATGGTGCCCTTCTTTTTTTCTAATTAAGTTTATTTATTTATTTAATTAAATTAGAATATTTTTCCATGGTTACATGATTCATGTTCTTTCTCTTCCCTCCTCCCACACCCCTCCCATAGTTAGTATGCAGTTCCACTGGGTTTTACATGTGTCATTGTTCAAGACCTATTTCCATATTATTGATATTTGCACTAGAGTTGATTGCTTAGAGTCTACATCCCCAATAATATCCCCATTGAACCATGTGATTAAGTAGTTTCTTTTCTTCTATATTTCTACTCCTCCAGTTCTTTCTTTAGATATGGACAGTGTTCTTTCTCATAAGTCCCTCAGAGTTGTCCTGGGTCATTGCATTGCTGATAGTACAGAAGTTCATTACAATCAATTGTGCCACAGTGTATCAGTCTCTGTGTACAATGTTCTTCTGGCTCTGCTCCTTTCACTCTGCATCACTTCCTTGAGGTCTTTCCAGTTCACATGGAATTCCTCCAGTTCATTATTCCTTTCAGCACAATAGTATTCCATCACCATCAGATACCACAATTTGTTCAGCCATTCCCCAATTGAAGGGCATCCCCTCATTTTCCAATTTTTTGCCACCACAGAGAGTGCAGCTATAAATATTTTTGTACAAGTCTTTTTCCTTATGATCTCTTTGGGGTATAAACCCAGCAGTAGTATGGAAGGATCAAAGGGTAGGCAGTCTTTTAAAGCCTTTTGGGCATAGTTCCAAATTGCCTTCCAGAAGATGGTGCCTTTCATAATGAAGGCACAGCATAAACACAAGCATAAACGTAAATTTTCTGAGCACAAGGTTGAGGAATAAATAAACTATGCTAAAACTTAATCATTCCAATAATCCAATGGATCTGTGATTTCATCACTTATGAGTATTTGCTCCAATAGCACAGATCACACCAATACCACCTTATTATTTGTGATGTTTGACCATATTCTCCCCAAGACTTTCCGCAAAGGTTCAGCCAGTATGATGGATACCTTTTCTGTCTTTCTTCCTCTTCCATCCCTTCCCTCATTAGAAGGAAAGCTCCTTGAGGGATGTATCATATCTTTTGCTTGTAATTATAAACTCAGTGCTTAGCATAATGCATGATACATAAATTCATAATAAATTCTCTCTCCCCTTCTCTTTTCCTGACTCTTTTCTCTCTCTCCATCTGTTTCTCTCTCCTCCTCTCTCTCTTTTTTTTCCTCTCTCTCCCTACCCACCTACTTGCCTACCTACCTAGAGACTACTCTCAGGATTTCTTAGTGGTATATAGGAACCAGTATAATATGTAGATCAGGGGTTGGCAACACATGGCTCTGGAGCCATATCTGGATCTTTTGAGGGCCAGATATGGCTCTTTCTGCAGGAGCCATAAAATCCATTTTTTTAGGCGCTGTTACAGGAGTGGCACTGTGAGCATTGTACAGCTCTCACAAAATTACATTTTAAAAAATGTGGCGTTTATGGCTCCCGGCCAAAATGGTTGCCGACCCCTGATGTAGATTGTTCAACTTGTATCACTAGCATTTACTCATCTCCTTTTTCTGTCTTACATCGCTTTGATTCTGTCTCTGTATCTGTCTGTTTCTCTGTCTCTCCTTCTCTCTAATTTGTTATCACCATGAAAATGGCAGAAAATGAAGGTACTAAGACAAAGACAAGTTCTTTTTAGAAGAGGAGGAAGACAGTCACCAATATGATTTGGCATGTAGGATACTGTCCAAGAAGAAAATAAGACCTTGGTGAGAAGAGGGTATTTTGGAATCATAAGGAAGATTTTCTAAGAGATGCACAAGTTGCATTCATTCTATTTTAAAATTTTGCTTAGGAACAACCTTTTGTAGAAGGGATAGGGAGACACGGAAACAGGACCCTGATTTCTATTTCTCTCTCCTCCCTCTTTCTTGTTCTGTCTTTGTTTTGCTGAATCTTTCTGTTGCTCTATCTCTGTCTCTGTCTTTCACACACACACACACACACACACACACACACACACACACACACACACACACACACCCCTCTTGCAGAGCCCGAGATGCACATCCAGTTCCCCTGACTCCACTGATTCTAAACTGGAAGCTCTTTCTGTTGTATCAGCTATCTAGAAACAATTTCCATTCATTCAGAAGAAAAGGAAGTTTCTCTCTAAATTTCTTTGATAATTGTTGTGGTCTTCACTTAAAGAAGGACCTAGAAAACCAAAAATGAGTTCTAAAGAAAACCACAAAGATGACAGACCAAGATCTATAAGAAAACGTTTTGTTCTGACTTAACATAGGGAAGTGTAAGGAAAAATTTAATAACTCTAAATATGAAATAGACTAAGGGTTTCCTATATAGGATGGCAACCAGATGGTCTCCATTTTTGCTGAGATTACAGCAAGAGGAAGCAGATGTTGAATGCAACATCTGCAATGTGAGGGATCTAAGTTGACCATGAAGAATTTCCTTTAAGGAATAACTGAAGAATTAATTCAATATGCCTTCTAAGATAATAGAAAATCAGGTCAGTTCAATTCAACAAATGGTATCCCCAGTCTCTAGTTCAGACTCTGTTCTTCCTATGTCCAGAATACCGTGCTAGAGACTAGAGATAAAGTGACAAAATGAAATGACCCTTTCCCTTCCAAGAGATTACAAGGGATTATGTGGTGAGCATAGTGAAGTTAATACAAATGTGTATATATGCACATATACATATGTTATAATGTGAAGCAATTTTAAAGAATAAAATTCATGGAAAAATGGTTGGAGAAGTTAAGTTGCAATATTAGATTTGAAGGAAAAATTCTCCTTCCTGCACATGTTAAGTTGTCCACTTTCTAAATCCACATATACTTTTTTTTAAAAAAAGGAAATTCAGATGATGAAATTGATCATTTCTAAATTTGTATGTTTGTAATAATACAATTTGTATAAGAAACGACTGCTGAAAAATCCTTAGCTCTATAACGGATAAATGAGAGCAGCATGCAACATATGAACTCAAAGGAGTTAACCTTATACAATTCCCATTAGTTATTTAGACATGTATATTTAACATGCATCTGGTCCTGGTTAGCAGGTCAAAGGTGACAATGAGTACCATAAACAGTATGGCCATGTCAGCTGCTTCTCCTCATTTGAAAATATTCCAGGACAAGTTAATCTTTGATAAGCAGATGATCCAAAAATGTAAATAAGTATTCTCAAAAGAATAATCACAAATGATTAGCAAGTATATAAACAAATGTTCCAAGTCACCAATAATAAGAGAAATGCAAGTAAGAACAATGTTGAAGTATTACTTCATATTCATCAAATTGGAAAAGGTAATAAAAGTCACAAATCATTGATCCTGGAGGGGTTGGGGAAAGATAGGCACACTAATTCCTTGCTGGTAGAGACAATAATTGGCATAATTATATTGGAAAACAATTTGGAATTATGCAGATAAAATGATCATAATGCATATACCTTTTGACTCAAAAGATCTTGTTTCATGTATTTATAAAACCAAGAAGGTGAATGAGAATAAGAAAGATCCCATGTACCATAAAATATTTATAGTAATAGTTTTGTAGTAGCAAAAGGGTGAAAAAAGAAAACAAAGTAAGAGATCATCAATTGGGATTTGACAAATTGTGGACCATGAAAATAATGGAATTATTACTATTTTGTAAGGACAGTGAATTTGATAAATATAAAGAATACTGGGAAGACTCCTATGAACTGATATGAGTGAGCAGAAACAGGAATACAATATACCTAATGATCATAAGGATGTAAATGGAAAGGTAAACAACATAACAAAAAAATTACAATGTAAAATTATGATGACTTAGTTTGATCCTATAGAAGAAATATGAGAAGACACTTCTACTTTTTTGAAGGGGTGTGTGAAGATGGAGGTGTGGAGAAACCATGAGTATGGAATGCTTCATATTACGTCGGATTCTGGATTTTTATTTTTATTTTTTTTGGTACTTGTATTTTTTCTTTGACTTGCTATTTCAGGAATTTGGCTATAAAAATCATGGTATTTTTAAATTTGGGATATCTTTCAGGAAGTGATCAGTGACTTCTTTCAATTTCTATTTGCTCCTCCATCTCTAGATAAATGACTGATGGAGTCAGAATGAAGATCAAAGCATGTGATTTTTCATTTAAGTTTATTTGAATTTTTGTTTTGGGGTTTTGGTGTTATATGATTAGTTTTACAAAAATGAACAATATGGAAATGTTTTGCATGATAATACATGCATAATCCAGATTAACTTGCTTGCCAGCTGTGGGAGTGGGGAGAAAAGGGGAGGGGGGTAATAATTTGGACCATATAACCTTGGAAAACTTATGTGGAACTTTGTTATTATATGTAATAGGTAAAAATAAAATATCTTTTTAGATAGAGTCAGGCCTAGAGACAGGAGGTCCTAGATTCAAATCTGGCCTCAGCCACTTCCCAGCTGTGTGACCCTGGGCAAGTCACTTGACCCCCATTGCCCACCCTTACCAATCTTCCACCTATGAGACAATACACTGAAGTACAAGGGTTAAAAAAATATCTTCATGAATAATTTTTTTAAGAAAGAACATCAAGGAAGTTTTCCCTGGTAATTTCTTTCAATATAGAGTCCAAGTTCTTTTTTTCCTTTTATATCATGGCTTTCAGGCAATTCAATGACTCAGATTATCTCTCCTGGATGTATTTTCCAGATCAATTGATTTCCAGTAAGAGATTTCAATTTTTCTTCTATATTTTTTAACTGTTTTAAATTTGTCCTTGCTTTTTCGTGAAGTTGTTAGCTTCCATTTGTACAATTCTAATTTTAGGGAGCAATTTTATTCTTTGAGGCTTTGTACTTCTTTTCTTATAGTTTCATTTTTTGGAAACTGTTTTCTTAAGTAAATTTTTGTTCAAGCTGTTTTTTCCTATCATTTCTTTTCTACTTTATCTTCTTTTTCATGACTTGTTTTTCTATCCTATTTTGGAGCTCTTCTGGGGGTTCCTTTGGGACTTGACATCTTTTCCCATTTTCCTTTAAGACTTCACTTTTTATTTCTGTATTGCTCTCCTCTTCTGAGCCAGTATTTTGGTCATCTCTCTTGAGATAGTTTTCTAATGTTAGCCTTTTTTTTCTATTTTTTGGCCATTTGGGGGTTACTTTTTCCCTTGATTTTATTTTTATGCTGAAGCTTACCTTCATTTCTGTGGTGGATGGAGTAATGCCTAGCATTTGTCCTATGTCTAGGATCAGCTCAGCCATCTTGGTCTCAGATTGAACATTCTGAAGAGTGGCTTGGTTGTCCTGTCCTTTGAAGGTTTTCAGCTGTTCTGTTCTGTGCAAGTGGTTCAAGTTGGATTCTGCCCAAACCTGTCAAGACTGAATCTTGTTGGAGTGAGTTCCTCCCAATGCTGCTTGTTTTATATTATTGGTTTCTGCTCTTGTCCTGCTGAAGCTGGACCGAGTTAGCTTTGCTCTTTCTCCTGCAGCTTAAGAGGCTTGTTCATCATCTTCTTTCCTCATAGCCTAGTAGGATGAGTTCTCCTTGATCTCTCAAGAATATTCTGGGTGAGAGTATTGCTTTACCCCTTCTTCTCTTAGCTCTGCCACTCCAGTATTCACTTTGAGGCATTGTTGTTCTTTATTGGTCTTTTGGAGGGTTGTTGGTGGGCTTCAAGTGCCTGACCTGACACTGCCACTGTCACTGGCACCTCATCAGATTCTTTAGTTTTCTTGAATTATTTTCTTCTCTTTTCTGTGACCTCATTTGGGATTTCCTTGACAAAGATACTAGATAGTTTGCATTTCTTTCTCCAGCCCATTTTACAGATGAGGAACCTGAGGCAAGCAGTTATCCATTACCAGTTGCTCTGACTTTTATCTTGTCACTGGACTTTCATGACTCTGGAAGAGAGTGTGAGGTGGATGATTTTGTGCAATTCTGCTTTACTTAAATACAATTTATGTGTGAGTCAAAAGGAAGTTAAGTGACTTGCCCAGATTCATGCAGCTAAGAAGTGTCTGAGACCATATTTGAACTCAGGAAGATGAATCTTCCTTATTTCAGGTCCAGCACTGTATTAACTTCACCAACTAGCTGCTCTGGCAAAGCCAGAATTCCAGCCTAAATCTCCTGATTCCAAATCCATCAGTCCTTTCTTTATACTACATTTAACTTACTAAAACAGCTATAAACATTATAATTACACAATTAAATCTCCTTAAAGCAAGGTGTTATTGTGTTTACAAGATACCATGGGTTTCTTCAGTTCAAGGGTTACATCTTAAAAATTAATTATATATCTCTTTTGCTTGGCAATATACTGGGCATACAATAATCACCTAATAAATATTATCCTCTTTTGAGTTAATAATATTGAAGAACAGGGAAACTGAGTAACATACAGTTCATAGATGTCATATAGTAACAACAACAGTAAGTGAAGTGAGTAGGTTCTTATTTTCCTTAAATTATTTAACAAGCATTTTATAAAATACTAAGAAAAATGAGAATTGCAAAGTATAATTAAGGGAAAATCTTTTTTTAGTTTACTTGGGCATGGTCAACTTTATATTAAGAATAGCTCTTTTGTGATTTGCTGGGGTTCCAACTAAACCTCCTCACCTGGAAATTTTTTGTTGTCCTTGCATCCCAATTCTTTGATACTTCAGTGATTATTTTAGTGACCCCATGGTATAGTGATTGAATTTCCATGACTAGAAATGCACCTAGAATTAAAGATTATCCTCTCTACAAAATGCAAATGCTAACATATTGGATTTTCAGGTTTAGAAAGCACATTCCTCATAAATATTCTATGAAACAGATATAATTCAGTTACTACTATCCATATTTTGTAGGTGAGGATCACACAGGTTAGGAACTTGTTCAAATTTGGTGATCGGCACCATTAAGAATGAAACCCAAGGTTCCAGACTCTGAGTACAATGCTATATCTTTAGCACTGTGTAGAAAGGGTGGGCAAGAAAAATTTCTTCCAGTGGCCATAAAAGTTGTGGAAGTTGGTGCCATGGAGCACTCAGAACTTGTTTAGAAATTGAGGAAGCCAAGAGCACCCACTAAATTCTGGCCCCTTACCAGTTGCTCTGACTTTTATCTTGTCACTGGACTTCCATGACTCTGTAAGGGAAACTGTGCAGTTCTGCTTCACTTAAATGTAATTTATGTGTGAGTCAAAAGGAATCACCAGTAAGGTAATTTTTGTCTTCTTCAAGTATGAGTGACACCAACAGTGCTATTTTTACTCTACCGTGCTGTCTTTTTAGAAATAAGATGTGATATAACTAAACCTGTAAGTTTGGTCAAGAAGAAAGCAATGGAAGAATGAAGAGATAGAAGAAAGATAAAAGGTAGAAAGAAGGCACAAGAAGTACATGTGGAGTAGCTAAAAAATATGAAATTCGAAATTTGCATTGGTTAGCTATAAAGACAGGAGAATTCCAGTGACTTGAGGAACACTTAAAACTTCAAACAATTCATGGAATTCTAAGGCAACAGAAATACTTCTGAATTATTATACTGGGTCAAAAAGACTCTGCTATAGCAAAAGATTATAAATATAACTTTAAGGGAACTCAGCTATCCTTTACTTCTTACATCTAAAGAGTTGAAATAACTTGCTTGAGATCACATAGGTAGAAAATATCAGAGATGGGATTAAACTCCGATCTTTGGACTCCAAAGCTAACATTGTTGTTCTCTTTCCATTTTACTATACACCCTTCTCAGTTCTGCACTTGTCTCATGTTCTGAGTCCTGAAACACGTGCTATGACTAAGGATAGGACAACTGGGCAAATTAACCTCATTAATTCTTACAAAAGTTGTGTGAGTCACAAGTTCTCCTCAGTCATCTTCATTTTAATGAGTGAAAGTCCTTTTAACCAGTTTGAATGGATTGAGGAAGTCATAGTCCTCCAGAGGCTCACAATTGAAGGAGGAAGGTGATGACCCAGAAAGGAATTTTATAACAATGAAGAAAATATTTCCCCATTAGCAATCTGGAAACCCTGACAGCCAAACCTGGCAGAGTATAGTGAGGGACAAAACAAAACGAAACAAAATAAAACAAAATGAAAAGGTTTTTCATTATGTTTTATGGTTGTGGGCAACACAAGGTGAAGGTAGTTACAGTTTTCTCCCTATTCCCTAACAGGGAATGGTGTTTCCTTTGATTCGAAGCCAGGTCAAATGCAGGGACTCAAAATGGGTTCAATGTTCTTCTTGTCCATTTTTATATGATGTCATAGGATCACTTTTATGATCTTCAGAGAAAAAGAAATGGAAGATACATAGAGTTGAATGATGACTCCAAAAGCCAAAAGAGAGGATGGGCTATTGTGTTGAGTGAGAAGAGAACCAATATTCCTTATATTACCTTGGGTTCAAACTATCACTCTAATGCAGGAGTTTTTTACCTGTTTTTGTGTTTCTTTGATAATCTAGTGAAGCCTTTAGACCCCTTCTCAGAATAATATTGAATAATTGTAAATTTATAATATATTTTATATAAATTTATATACATATTTAT
>NC_058134.1:240772380-240803257 GCF_016433145.1 Gracilinanus agilis
AGAGAGAGAGAGAGAGAGAGAGAGAGAGAGAGAGAGAGAGACAGAGAGACAGAGAGACAGAGAGACAGACAGAGAGACAGAGAGACAGAGAGAGAGACAGAGAGAGAGACAGAGAGAGAGAGAGAGAAGCTGGGCATTAAAATGGGTTCAGTTGGGGCAGCTAGGCAGTTTAGTGGATAGGGGGTCAGATCTGGAGACTGGAAGTCCTGAATTCAAATCTGACCTCAAACACTTCCTTAGCTGTGTGATCCTGAGCAAGTCACTAAATCCCAATTGAGTAGCCCTTGCTCCTCTTCTGCCTTGGAAATGATATTTAGTATTGATTCTAAGACAGAAGTTCAGGGTTTAAAAAAAAATAAAGACGTACCATCAAACCTGATTTAGAATATGACTATGAGGCAAACAGGGGTGGAGTTGGGGGAATGTGATTGTCCTAAGATCATTATTCAGAATCAAATAATTTTAGAGATGGAAATGATCTCAGTGGTCCAATCCACAATCCAAAACAAATTCATGTTTCAGTATACCAGTCATCCTCTGCTAAAAGGTCAGTGACTAGAATCTGTAACTCTCAAGGTAGCCAGTGCACCTTTGCCTATTCCTAATTTTTAGAGTTTTCTCCCTAATATCAAGTTCAAATTTGTCATTGAATCTTATTCTGAATCCTTAAGTGTGAGATACTTGGACTAAAAAAGAAATACAATTAAATCAATGAAGCCACTTCTCCCTGAATAGAATAAATTCTGATGAGCACATTTGTTGCTTATGTCCATCATCTTGAGATATAAGTCAAATAAGGGCAGGGGATTTTTTTTTTAATTTCAATTTTGACTTTCTGTATCCCAGCAGACTGCTTTACATGTGGTAGGTTATTAATAGATAGTTGATGAATAAATGGATAAATGAATGAATGACTTTACCAAAGAGAATTACTGGAAGACACATTATACTGAAACTTTGGAAAGGAGGTGAAGGGTCAAAAGGAAATCCAGCAGGTTTTCCTATAAATCACGAACTTAATGAAAAGCATGTGTTTTACACTAATGAGAAAAAAAAAATCTATTCTGGTTTAATAATGGTCCCAAATCAATACACAGTATAGATAATATAATTATTTGTATTGAGCTTGAGCAAAAAATATAACTTTTTTGTGACAACATTTGGGATATTGAATCCTCAGTTATTCAAGCATGAAAAAATATATACATACATATATTGCCAATTTTACAGATTATAATGTTAATTTAAAAATAAAACAGCCCAACATGTGTCTGTTTTGTTTTAAAAAGATTTCCATGGAGACACTTCACATTGATTGTCTATTCTTTGTAATCAAATATAAGAAATGGTTGTATGGAGATAAAATTATTTAAATCATTTAATATCTGCCTGTGTTTTAATTCAAAATCATAGCTATCCTCTGTTTACCTGTTTCCATGAGATCAATTCTTTTTGTTCTAACCTTTTCTAAGCTGTGGCTGTTGAATAAAGATTGTTTGAAGTGATACAGATTCTTTAAATTCAAAACAAGATGCCCCTCTCTGCTGGCTAAGTGCAGAAGTGTCATGGTGTTGGCAGGGGTTAAAGTTCTAGCACTGGTGCATATATATTAGGCTGGATTCATAAAACGACAGTGTTGCCTGAATGGAACGATTACAGTCAAAGAGCAGTGACCAATAAAAAAAGGGAGAAGAAGGTCCAAGAAAGCTGAGGTAGGCTGTCTCTGAAATTCTGACACACTGGAAACAATAGATAATAAGGTGTACATGGGATCAGGTCAGAGTGAGCTTGTTGACTCCTGTTAACAAAAACCTCAGAGGAGAAAAAATCATAATCAATTGATTCCACTCAAAGATCATCATTGAATTAAAACTGATTTTTTTAACAGCCTTCAGACCCAGACCTAGGATTCAGCGCTAGATTCCTGGATAGCAAGGTAAATTATTTTTGTGTTTTTAAGCTTATAGTTAATGCTCAGAGGCTTGGTCCATCACATATGGGGCAACGGCATCAGGGAACGAATTCAGATTTGTCTGTTCCCCCTAAAAGTCTAAAAGTGGTGGATTTTGCTTGACTGGGAAGTTGCCCAAAGCAACATTCAGCAGTTGGGGAGGCTAACATTGCTGAAGCCAGCCTCACCCCCCACTTGCTGCCTCTTTCAATGAATAAACCGCAAATTCAATTCCTGGAACTGATTTTAGATATTTTTCCCAAAGACAATTACTCAGATGTATTTTTCCCTTTTTTACGTTTACCAGGAAAAATTCTTTTACTAAAAGATTGCTGTTTTCTCCATTTCCTTTTTCAGTCAACATTTATCTATACCCTGAGAAGGAGTCAGAATATAACTATTTTTTTAAATGTCAACCCTAAATTTTAATTTACTTAAATTATTTTTGCTAATTCTCCATGAAATTTGTATATTGGACCAAATTGGAAATTATGAATTTTAAGCTAATAATTCAAAAGAAATAGGAAGCCAAATTGGGTGTATATTTCACATCGATGAGAAAAATGCCATGACTAGATACACCCTGCCCTTTAAACAAATTGTGAAAGATCACTAGTTCATTCCCTGGTTTAAATATCCTAAATGTCCACCTTCATTCTTAAGCTGCAAAAGTACAGGGGATGCTAGGTTTCTTCCTTCTATACGCCACCCCCAAGAGAAAAACTAACACTGGAAAAGAGAGCAGCCCATTAATTAACAGTTTTCCCTGGATTTTCACAACTTGACTTTAACAACCAGCTAGGAAAACTTGCTTTGATCTTTCTCTCTTTTTTTGGTTGAAGGCACAAAGAGCCTGGAAAAAATCTCCACCAGATGTTCTCTTCATTTAGCAGTCAAAAGTAAAAACATATGCCCATCTGTCTTTCTAGAAGGACATAAACCCTTGCTTTGGGTTACTGAAAGATTACTTGGTTGGGCTTTTGTATTTTCAACACCTTTTTTGTTAACAATTTGATATGATATTAAATAATTTAGGTTGGGAATGTCAGCTAAACTATTATAATTTGCCTAATCTCACTTTTTATTTTTTTTGGTGGTCAGGGACTTTTGATTAGAAAGAAAGGATTGGAATTTAGCCTACATAATTTCCAAAATTGATGCTGTACCTCTTAGGCTAACAGAGTGTCTCATTTTGAGGGATCATTCAAAGAAATCCTGAGAGATTGATAGACATGACTGAATCCCCTCCCCAAGTTAATTTTCCAGTTTAGTGACCCAGTGATGAGAAGGAGAGGCAACATGGAATCCCAGATAGCAGCCTGACCCTCAGAAAAGGAAATCTGAGTTCAAGTTCTGTCTCTGGAATATTCTTACTTTGTGACTGTGGAAAAATCATTATGCTATTCAATGACCAGAGGCAATTCACTAAGACAATAATTTTCAAAGTATACGATGATGTGTATGGGTAGGAGAATCCCCCTACACTAACACAATCACCTCTGGACAAAAAGAACTACAAAAAGGAATAAAGAGTTGACTATGAAAATTGATAGTGAAAAGTAGCTAATGACAGTTTCTTTCCCTTTTTCCAGGGGGTCTGATGGCAACCACAGTCTATTTCGCCATCCTGGTCTTAGTTGCAGCCAATACCGTGTGTATTCGAATTGCAAGGCAGGTTTATGAAGTGACCGATCCAGATGACTGGACTTCAGCCTCTTTTGACTGTCCTCGAGAATGTTTCTGTCCTCCCAGTTTTCCTACTGCTTTATACTGTGAAAACAGAGGCCTGAAGGAAATCCCCTCCATCCCTTCAAGAATATGGTATCTTTATCTGGAAAACAACCTGATCAAAACCATCCCTGAGAAACCCTTTGTGAATGCCACCCAACTGCGATGGATAAATCTCAACAAAAATAAGATCACTAACTACGGGATTGAGCGAGGGGCCTTGAGCCAACTGAAGAAGCTGCTTTTCTTATTTCTGGAGGATAATGAGTTGGAGGAGGTGCCTGCCCCACTTCCCAGAAGTTTAGAACAGTTGCAGCTAGCCAGAAATAAGGTCTCTAGGATTCCTCAAGGAACCTTTAGCAACTTGGAGAATTTGACCCTCCTTGATCTTCAACATAACAAACTTTTGGACAATGCTTTCCAAAGAGACACCTTCAAAGGCCTCAAGAACCTCATTCAACTCAACATGGCCCAAAATGCCCTCAGGAACATGCCACCCCGCTTACCTGCCAATACTATGCAACTATTTTTGGACAACAATTCCATTGAGGGGATACCAGAAAATTATTTCAACGTGATCCCTAAGGTGGCTTTCCTGAGGCTCAATTATAATAAATTATCAGACGCAGGTCTCCCCACCAGTGGCTTTGATGTCTCTTCTATTCTGGACCTACAGTTGTCTCACAATCGACTCACCAAAGTTCCACGCATCAGTGCTCACCTTGAACATCTCCATCTTGATCATAACAGAATCAGAAGTAAGTGAAACTTCACATACACACACATACACAGGTCCACAGGTGTGGAAGATTGCAGGTTACATCTTTTTTTTTTCTTGACGTGTTGATTACTTTTGCTGATTTTCTTTTTATCTTTTTTGGAAAAAAGAACTGTTTTTAGGGTCAACTATATAAGGAGGAACAGCAGGTATAAGTATCATTTCTATGAGAAGGGTGAGGAGGAAAGATGAGGAAAGGGGAAAGAGAGGCAATCTAAAAGCCAAGGTACCAATAAAATATAAATGTACATACATTTATATATGTATACATACATAAAAATGTATGTATATGTGAAAGTAAATGATCATTATGGAAACAAAACATTTGTGTTCATTGCTCACTGAAGAAAATTTCTGATTCTGATTCCAAAATGTCCATCGTATTTTCTTGAACTTGAATCTATGCAGATTAGTTGTTTTTAGCTGACAATTTAAAAGATCTCTTTAAGACCAATCAGGTTCCAGGGTCTGAAGTGGAATCTGAAGAGCTGACTCCTATAAACTATTAGAGAGGAAAGCCTTCTCCTCTGGGAAAAGAGACTACCTGCCATATTGGTCCCAAGTTGAATGCTTCTGGCCTTGAGTTCCTCAAGCTGGGTGGATTCTTGTAGGGATGTGACTCAGGCAGAGAGTAATATGAATAGGTATGAGGGGTAACTTTCTAAATTGTATGATTGTAGAATTAAAAGTCATTGAGGAGAGGCATTTTTAACTCTGTTTACCCAGCACTTGAGCATTTCAAATCAATGATATTATACAAGTATTTGCTAAGCATTTGGGCATTGAGCTAGGCAGGTGATAGAGATAAAAAGACAAAAATTACATTGAAGATACAAATTCATAGTTGATTGAGGAGAAACATTATATGCAGAAAAGCAGATCTCTTTATCTATGTATCTATGTATCTATCTATCCATCTATCCTTCTATCTATCTATCTATCTATCTATCTATCTATCTATCTATCTATCATCTACCTATCTGTCCATCTATCTATAGACAGACAGAGAGAATCCAGAATAATTAATTTTTTGGCTTTAAGGATACCTAAAATTCCTCTATTGCCTCAAGAAATTCTACAATTAGAGATTCATTTCCTTGATTTGAACATTTTCTTCTATTATAAGCAGACTTCTAGGAAGTCTTAGTGATAATAATACATATTCAGAACTAGAAGGGATATCAGAGGTTATCAAGTAAGTTTGGTCTCCTCATTTTATAGAAGATAGAACTGAGTCCCAAAGAGGTGAACTTGCTTAGATAACACACAGCTAGTAACACCAGTATATAAATAATCTGTATTTCTCTATGCCGTCAGTTAAGGTAATTAGTAAAATAAAAGTAGAAAAGTGGAGAACAGAGGTATAGACCAAGAAGATGTATATCCTTTCTAGTTTTCTGGGAAAATACACATATCTCCTAGAGTCACAGATGGATATGTTTAAATAATTAAATGCCTCAGACAGCTGAAGAAATATTTTGTGGCTGGAGTCTTTCCAAATTTATTTCTTTGCAAGAGTAAAATTTTCAATTAAATATAATAAAACTGTGATCCAGATTTTTATTGATTTTCTTGATATCTTAAAGACATGATTAAAGGAAAAATTAATAGGGTCCTAATTTTTGTAGGCATATTTGTAAGGTAAGCTTCTTGGAGTAGTGTGGTATAACTGTTGGAGAACTGGGCTTGGAGTGTGGGGAAGAAATTTCTGATATATACGGCCTGGGTGACTTTGGGCTTAATCTTTCATTATTTAGGGAATTCTATAGCTGTATATGATTTTATCTTAGTTCTAATGATTTCACTCTTCATAATTTCATGTAGGTCTTTCCATGTTTGTTTTTAAATTAACCCACTCATTATTTCTTATAAATTCCATCACAATCATATGCCAAAACTGGTTTGTGTATTTTTGGAGAAAAGTGATGTGTGCATGTTCATGTATATATGTGTTTCTGGGATCAAACCAAAGAGTGCTCATGCTGTTCTTACTTCTACAGGTGTCAACAGTTCTCTGATGTGTCCACCCTTCCGTGCTATGGCAGGAACGCATGATTCCTTCAGTGATGGGCCCCGTCTCCGATACCTCCGCCTAGATGGAAATGAAATCAAGCCCCCAATCCCAATGGACTTAATGGTCTGCTTCAGGCTCCTTCAGTATGTTGTCATTTAAAGCACCCCTCCTTTTCTCACCCCTCTTCATCCTGGGATAGGGATTTACAGAGTCAATATTCTGGTATAAAATTTATTACACTTCATAGGTAGAGATTGGTATCCTTTTCTTTCAATAATTCTTCTAGGTATATATATACGTGTGTGTGTATATACACACACACACACACACATATATATATATGTTTGTTTGGTTTGGTTTTATTTTTTTGATTTACAAATTTTAGTGGTATATGTTGTTGTGTTTCTTTTTTAATTGGGAAAAAAAACTAGTATACCACAATACCTGCCATGTCGCTTTAATTTGTTTTATTTTTAATTTATAAAACAGACAGAGTGGTTATTATCATCTCTATGCTCTAAGATAATGTGTCCTTTAGCTTTTCTCTTTTCCTGTGATATTAATGAATTTCCAGGACTTATATTTATATTTCTGATTGAAAAAAGGAAAGCTATATGTATACGTGCATGCAAATTTTTCATGTTTGCAAAAGGTTATTTACTCATGGATTAAAAAGGATGAAGGAATGATGGAGTAATGAGGAAAATAGAATTAAAAGAAATAATAGATTCGTATCTCACTGATTCTGAAATTTTGCTGTTGAATTACTTTCATATCTTCCAATTTGGACATTTAGTTCCCAAATGATCTAGCACAGAATCAATAGACAATTGAATAAAATTTTATTACATCCTAGATTTAGGTTTGGAAGGGACCTCAAAGGTCATCTAATCTAACTCCTTCATTTTAAAAAATGAGGGAAATGAGGCTTGAAAACATTAAGGAGACTTACCCAGGTCACAAAAGTTGTAAATGTCAGAGCTGGGATTACAATCAAAATTTTCTGATGCCAAAACCACCATTCTTTCCACCATGTAAAGCAGCCTCTCATAACATGAGATTTCATATAGTCACATTTATTTAAAATATTTTAAAACCAGAAGACACCATGGTATAGTGCACAGGCTTTAGGATAAGGAGACTGAGAAAGAGAAGAGAATAAACATGAATTAAGTGCCTACTATATGCCAGATGCTATGCTAAGCATTTTCTATATCTTATTGAACCTTTTATGTTCATTCCTAGATCTACTGCTTACTATCTATGTGACTTTGGATTTCACTTAAATTCTTTGGATTTCTTTTTCCCTGTCTGTGAGAGGTCAGAGTAATAAAAAGGTTCTAGAATGATGATCATATGATCTGTGACTCAAATGATTTAAGTACTTGCTTTACTGATGCAGATCAAAGTCCTTCTGTGCTTTCGTAAATCATCTTCAGGAAGGAAGGAAGGAAGGAGTCAGGAAGGAGGGAGGGAAGTAAGGAAAGAAGGAAAGAAAGAATGAAAAGAAGGAACAAATGAACAAATGAAGGAATGAAAGAACAAAAGAAAGTGGGAAGGAATGAAGGAACAAAAGAAAGAGGAAGGAAAGAAGGAAAGAAATGAAGTGATAAACATCTGGGCCATGAAGGGACCTCAGAGGCATTTTAGTCCATCTCTTTATCAGTCAGCGGAGTTGGGATCAAAGAGAAGGTGGGAAGCTGGGGCATCTGTCTCCAGACACAGGACTCTTGCCCCTATCCCATGACACCAAATTTAGAAGCCCCATCCCCAAATGCTCCCCTTCTACTCCTCAGAAAGGATTGTCTTGTCCTGCTATGGGTCTAAATGCTCACTGAGCCAGACCACCCTTGAGGCCATCACCTCTTAAATTGAATTTGCTTCAGGTTCAAGAATTCTTAGTTACACCTCTAGCTCCCTACTTTGCTTCAGATCTCAGATGGTTGAAGAGAAAGTTCTCTTTAGAATAAGATGGCCTGAGTTCAAAATACACCTCTATTACTTATTACCTCGCTGGCATTGGGCCAGCCATTTCACCCCTGGCCCTCTGTTTTCTCATCTTTAAAATGAATAAGTTAGACTAGAGCAGCACTTCTCATAATTTTTTGACTTTAGGATCCCTTTTACACTCTGAAAAACGATTGAGCTTTCATTTACATGAGTTATATCCAGAGGGAGATTCAGTTCAAACGGTGAAAGTCAATTGTTAAATTTTCAGTATGAGCATTTACAACTCAGAAAGCTCCAAACTTTATAAATCAGGGCTTGATTTGTCACTCATTTGATTGTTTAGCCTTAAGAAAATAACAGAGAAAATATGAATAATGTAGATTAAGCTTAAAATTGCTCATTATTTTTTTTCAGAGACATGGTCATTAAACATTTACCAACAACTCCTGGCTATATCTACTTTTTACCATATTAGAAATCATTATGGATTTTTTTTTAATTTAAGAATCCCAGAGTTCACCTGGCCACACTTTTGAGAACTTCTGAACTACAGTGTATCTAAGATCCTTTCCGATTCTAAGTGATGAACTTAGAAAAGAGTCATCTTGAGCTACTGAAGGTGATAATATTCATCACCTCGTAGTCTAGCTGTAGGCTTTACATTTCGATTTATGAATATAGTGAAATCCAACATCATCTAGTTCTATTTCTTCTATTCCCTTTTTGAATAGTAAAAAAATAGAATTTCTATTTGCAAGTATATTTTTTCTAAAATCTATGGTTAACAGTATATATTGTATAATGCATTTAGAATATAATTTTAAAAAAAAAACAATAAAATCCTATCAAAACTGAGCAAATGTGAATTATTTGTTTTAAGGTTTTAGTTCAAATTCCTTATTTTTAAGGGTCTACTGTAATTCCTCAGATCCTGGACAATGGGAGTTCACCAAGCTGCCATCATACTGCTTGAAGTTATTTTGTCTTTATATCCCTTATAGTGCTGGATACACACCAAGTGTTTCATTGATGCTTACGAATGAATAAATAGCCATTCCTGATAAATAAATAAATGAACGGGCAGACAAACATAAATTAATATGTACACACACCAGTTTCTGAAAATAAAATAAGACTTTTGTGGGGAGTGGTACATAGAAGGGTAGGCAAGACAATAAGGAAACAACCTTAAAAAGAAAGCAAAACAGGGACAGTTAGGGGACTCAGAGTGCCAGTCCTGGAGTCAGGAGGACCTGGGTTCAAATCTGACCTCAGATATATCTTAGGTACATGACCCTGTTCAAATCACTTAACCCCAAAAGTACAACTCTTATCACTCTTCTGCCTTAGAACTGACACTTAATATTGATTCTAAGATAGAAGGTAAAGTTTTTTTAATAAATAAAGAAAAACTATATTACAATGATCATCAAGCATAGCAAAATCAGGAGAAAATAGAGTACAGAAGGAAAATAATTGGATTTTAAATTAAAGGACATGAGTTTAAATCCAGTTCTGGCAAGTTACTTTTCATTTGCCACAGTTTCTTTATCTGTAAAATGACAGGGTTGGGCTAGATGGTCTCTGAGACCCTTCTCAGTTCTAAAGGCATCATCCAAATATCTGAAGGAAAGAAGATACACCAAGCGATACAGGGAAAGACCTCTCTGTGCCTCAGTTTCCTCACTTGTAAGATGAGGATAATAATAGTACCTACTTCTCAGAATTATTGTGAGGATCATATAAGATACTAATTGAAAAGTGCTTAGCATAGTGCCTGTTACTGAGAAAGCACTATATAAATATTCTTATGATGATGACTTTAGAAGATTACTATTGTTATGTAGAGATTGCAGCATGGAATCCCTGCAAAATATAGGGTCAGCCTCACCCAGAATACTATGTAGGTATATATTTTATATTAAAAAAGTCCACTTTTTGTGGTGGGTAGATATATGGTAAACTTCTAGTTTTAAACCCTCTGAAAAACCAGTTATGTGCAAAGAGAGAAATTTTAAAACCTTGCTTAAATGGAGGGAGAGCAGACAGAATTCTAATGTGGAAAGCCATGAAAAAAAGTCCTAGTGAGTTGATTTTCTAACCCCGGTCAGCAGAAGGAGGCAAGTAGAGAGGACTGTGGACAGTGGAGATGGGGGTCTGACCAAGAGCATTCAGCACAGGGAGCAGTTGTAGAAAAGATGGTAACGAGTCCCAGACTCAGATCAGTTCACTGAACAAATGCCTCCTGGAAATTTAATGCTTACGGACCAGTTTGGGGTCAGAAACTCAGGGAAGATTGAAGGGGGACCTACACTCAAGGATGGCAGCCTGGAGCGAGAAGTGGTGGTAGGTCCCACACAGTGTCCTCAGAGAGCAGGACATGCAGAAACAGGCAACCACGTCATGGCTGAGACCCTGGGAACAGGGCGGTAATTAGACTTGGCCTTGAATCAGACCAGGCTGGACATATCCAGCCTGAGTTATTCCTGAGACTCTAGAATAATGTAACATTCAATATTCTTACAAAGCAGCAAAAAAAAAAATATATATATATATATAAGCTCAGACAGTCTCTCCAGAGAGGCTTAGAACTCAGCCCTAAAATAAAGTCTAAAGTCAGAAGTAGGCTTGAAAAATGACCAATGAAACAAATAAAAATCCCAATGTAAATATATGTGTATATTTACATATACATATATTATATAATATTAAAATATTATTATAACACAGTTACAAATAATTATAATGCAATTATAAATATTGTATATTTACATTTTACATGTATTTATATATACATATAAATATAAAATATATAACATACTGTTGTGGAGGAAGATTAGATTAGATATTGATTATGTATTGATTAGGATGTACCTAGCAGGAAGGAGCTGGAGCTGGGAATTCCAGGTTGGAATGAAGGAGGAGGAAGTCTGTCTGTGTCCTGAGTGTGGACTCCATTAGTGGTGGGCAAAACTGTTGCCAGCCTGGGAGACCTCAGAGCAAAGGACACCCTGCTTCCTGTTTTCCCCAGGATCCTGTGTGGTGTGGCATCTAGTAAAGGGCAAGATCTACAGAGCAAAGAGACGAGGTGAAGTTTGAAAACTGGCGGACAGTGCTTCAAGCAAAACCCTTACTACTTGGTTCCTGAGACAACTGTAGCTCCTGGCATCCAGAGATCATCAGTGGATTGCAGTGAGAATCCCAAAGCCACTAAGTCCCAGCTGTACTCAAGCCTGGCAGGTTCCAGGTTTGAGGCAGAAACCCAGAGACTCCATTTACAGCTCCTTGGACCTGTAAATGTTAGTTTAGATCACTTAGATAAGAGTAGAATAAGTCCTCCCATTGCCCTGTGGTTTTATCCCTTAGATTTTAGTATAGAAATCCTTTTCCACCTTTTAGTCTAACATAATTAAAGCTGTTAAGTCCCTTTTACCTTGTTAGCCTGTTACTATACTCTGGTCTAGTGGAAGCTGGGTGACAGTTAAGATCAACTGCCATTCCTGTGGAGATCCAGTAAACTCTGGTCTCTTCACCCTGGTCCAGTCTCTCATAAATCCTAGAGTGTGTTCCCACAAACCACTTAGTTTATTGTAATATCCCTGGTGACCCCATTACCTCATTTATATTTTCCTACAATACACATATATCCATAAACATGTACACATAACTAGACATATACATATACACGTAAATATATAGACATGTAAATACATTTACACATATATACATAAATGTGCATGCATATACATAAACATATATATCCATAATGTATACACACTTAACTAGATATATATACATATACACATAAATATACATATGCATATGTATATTTACACACATAAGCATATATATCCATAAATAGGTACATACATATACACATGCATGTATATAAATATATATTTTACACATATACACATACATATATACATATAAACTTATATGTCCATAAATAGATATACATAAATAGATAAATACATAGACATATAAATATGTATTTACACATATACACATAAATATATTTTTGTACATAAACATATATCCATAAATATATATATATATATATAAATAGATGTATACATATACACACATATATACACACCTGCATATAAATATGTATTTACACATATAAAAACATGGATATATATTTATGTACATAAAATATATATCCATAAATATATACACATATAACTAGATATAAGCATGTATGTAAATATATGCATAATACACATATACATATATACACACACATATATAAGTGTGTGTATATGTAGGTATATCTGGACAACAGAGGTGCTCAAAGTACAAACCCAGAAGAGAATGAATTAAAATAATCTACAAGCAAAATCTTAAAGAAAAATATGAATTGGGCAAAATTCAACTAGAATTCCTTAAAGAGATAAAGGAACATTTTTTTTAAACTGGAAATTTATTTAATAAGTGAAAGTTCTTGATGAAAAGTTTGAATAAGAAATATGGAAGAAAGAGTTGGAAAGGTAATTAAATAGCTTCATACAAGAAGCTCAAAACCTTACCAAAATAATAGACTCCCTGAAAATGAGAACAGTCCAAATAAACATCAAGAACTCCATAAAACAAGAAGAAATTTTAAAACAAAAACTGAGAAAAAATAGAGGAAATTGTAAGGTACTTAGCAAAACCAACTGACTTGAAAAACAGATTGAGTAGGAAAAAAGAATCCCAATCACTGGACAATATGAACACCATGACAAAAATGGAAATAGAAAGAATTCATCAGTCATCTCCTGAAATAAATTCCAAAATGAAAATTCCCAGAAACACCATAGCCCAAATCCTTCCAGGTCAAAGAAAGATATCCAAGAAGCTAGAAAGAAGGAATTCAAATTATGATCAGCCACCATAAAGGAGCACTATGTTTGCAGGACCATATTCCAGAAAAAGTCTATCAACTATAGATGCATCAATAGCAGGGAAAATTCTAGAATTGATTCTTTAAAAAATTTATTTAAAATTATTGTTAAATTACATGTAGAAAAAATGTTTGACAATTGTTTTCTGACATTTCGCTATTCAGATTCTATCCCCCGCCCTCTCTCTCTTCTCCCTCGCCAAGGCAGTAAATAAATAGTCTGATACAGGTTATACAAGTGCTTTCATGCATTATATATTTCTATATTCCTTATGCTATGATACAAGACACATATCACACATACAATAAAAAAACTGATGAAGGAAATTAAGTAAAAGATAGCATTCATTGATCTGCAACCAGACTCCGACACTTCCTTCTTTGGCTGTGGATAGCATATAAAGACAACTTTTAAAAGATTTGAGCTGTCTGAGCATTCTAATCACCAACTTTATGATTGCAAAGAACTAATGATGAAACATTCTACAAACCTTTCTGGCTTCTTTGAAGATTTGGAATGCTGAAATATATCATGCTTATATATTATGAATATGTATATATTGTATATATATATATATATAATAAACATAGGCATACCATAAATATAGCATGGGAATTTTGAAATTGTAAAATCTAAGCTTGGCCTCAAAGAAGTGATATTAGAAGATACTTCATCATGCTCTATTACAGAGGTGGTAGTCCATGGATATGAAATAATTTATTAAAAAAAAACAGATTTGTTCAATGTGTTGATTGATTTATCTGAAATTTCTCTCTTCTTTATTTTTTATTTCTTTCATTTTTGTTATCATTATTATTTTAGTTTTGTTCATGTCATAAGTTGGCTCTCTAGAAGGAGGAAAGGGAAAAAAATAGGAGAAAATGTGTCAGTAATTTTTTTTAAATAAACCCATCCAGCCCTCTTTTTTCTAGTATCAAATAATTAGAAGCAAAATAAGCCCATGATGGGTGGGGAACAAAAAAGAAAATGGATTATTACTCTGTTATAAGGAACTAAATATGGAAAATACAAAATAGGTAGAAGCATGGAAAATAGAATTAGTAGAACCTAAAGAGAATATGAAGAGTGATTAAAATAGAAACAAAAAGAAAAGTCACAAAGCAAACTTGGATTTTGTACAACGTATATGTTGTATAATATTATATAATGATAATGACCAAACTTGATCCTGAAGAAGAAATGAGAAAATGAATCCATTTCCCTCTCTGCTTTGCAGAACTGGGAAACTGATGAGGGGGGAACATCACATACATTGTCAGATTCAGCTGTCTCTTATTCTGTCTCAGTCTCTGACTTACAGTCTTACTCCGCAGGTCTTTTCTAGACAATAATGTGTAACATGCAATATAATTGATATAATTAAGAAGAGTCAGCTCTAATATACTGAAAATAAATTTGGATTTGGATCCACAGGACCTCAGTTCAAATCATATCTCTAATACTGCTTATATTTAGTCATTTATCCCCATCTGGCTTTAATTTTCTTATCTGCACAATGATATAGGTTGAATTAATTAACCTTTCAGCTAGCTTCTAATTCTCATACAATATTCTCAAATGTCAAAAAGGACAAAATCGCAAAGGATTACCCCCAATGCAAAAGACAAATAGGAACAGAGCAATAGATAATGATCAATCTGACTGTCACCTTTCTTCAGAAATTAACCCCTGAGGGAAAAATATGGATCTCTAATGTCATGGCCATGACCAGCCAATAAAGATCTATCCTCATTATTGGCACAGCAGTGTAGCTGCTGCTAAGAGAATAGCCAAAGAAACCTGAAAAGAAAGGTCTGATGAAATGAAGTATGCCAAGTATCAAATTAATATGGCAACCAGAGATACTGAGCCATTGCATCGGAGTCTTGTAACTAGTATTTAGGAGAAAACTCAGTAGAACAGAATGAGAATTGCTACCTCAAACTTTAAGGATTTGCACAATCAACAGCTGGAGTACAAAAGCTCCAGGGCAGAGGATTATACTAAAAAAATAATAATACTATAGTATTTGAAATGGAGATTTGAATTAAAACCAGAACTCATGTCCAAAGAAAAAGCAGCCTCACTGAAAAGTGTCTCTTACAAATGCTAACGTGAATTCAACCAGCTGGCTGACAACTAAATGCCAAGTAATGAGTGTGAGGGCTCCATGCCAGCCATGAGTTGCAATCTCACTAAATTAAGTTTTAAACAGTTATAAAGACGAATGAATTTCCTAAAGTTTATCCTCTCCATTTATCCTTTCTTCTACATAGAAAACTATGATTTAAACAAAATGCAGATCTGGAAAGAATTATATCATTTCTTGCTGGCAAGAAGAAAGGGAAAGTTTGCAAGAGAACCAAGTTTTATATTAAAAAGTTCTCATATTTCATGTGGGCAGAGGAAAACAAATCATGGCCAAAAAAGAAAGTTGTGTTTCTACATCTCTTTTGTTGCAATTAGATTCTCTTGTCCCACATGCAAATTTGTAACAATTTCCAAATGTACTTGTGCTTTATCTCCTTTGTTAAAATGACAAGTATCTCACTCACAGATGGTAAGTATTGCACAATGTAAATTCAGCAAAAGTTGTCTGATTCCAATGACATAAAAGCGCTTTCCAAAAAATGTTTTAAGACCAGCTTGGGAGGATGGGGAGGGTGGAGCCAACTTGTGCCAAAGGGTAAACTTCAGAAGCAATAGAAGTTAGAAATCGAGGATCATGCTCAAATTAACCATCAAATGTTACTAGAGGGTACCTACAGATCCTGCTCTAGTTTTAAGCTTTTAAAAAATAAAGGAAGACCTGTGGGCCTCTCTGAATGTGCCAACCATTTTGCTAATCACTGGAGATTAAAAACAAAACAAAACAAAACTTAAAAAAAAGAAAATGTTTCTTTCTTCAAGAACCTTACATTCTAGTGGTGAAGAAAACATGTGAGATAGATAAGTATATTATAAAATATATCCTAAATAAACAGTATAAGAGGGAGGGTGGCACTAACACTTGGTAGAATCAGCAAGGGCTTCAAATGGGTCACATGTGATCTGAGCTTTGAAGGGAATTCTGCATAATAAGAGATGGAGATGTGCCCTGAATCAACTACAGTTATCGTTTCTGAATGTACTGTAAGTCAGTAAGTCATAGAAAGGACCACCTTGTAGAGGGAGACAAGGAAAGATGGAAGGGAGAGAAGGAAGAAAGAAGTAAAAAATGGAAGGGGAGAGAGAGAGAGAGGAGACAAAGAAAAAGGATAAGGAGGAGGAAGAGAAGGAAGAGGAGGAGGAGAAGGAGGAGGAGGAGGAGGAGGAGGAGGAGGAGAAGGAGGAGAAGGAGGAGGAGGAAAGGAAGAAAGCCTCTAGCAAGGGGGCATGGTTTTAAAGGGAAAAATATTAAAGCAGACCAGCCTCAGGCTTTCCACAAATGGAAACACCTGGAGGAACATATAGATGGGAGAAGGTGGAGGTTCTCTCAGTGGAATATTCCATGGTGAGTAGACTAGGGCAAGTAGACAGTTCCAGGGTAAGGAGAACCCAGACACTGGGGGAAATTTCAGAATGAACCAACAATAGGAAGAACATTGTTTTGAAGTCCAGGGGAAGAGAAAAATAAGGTTAGAAGTAGAATGAAATATGGAAGAGAGAGGGAATGTTATGCACTTCAGATAAAGAACTATTGAGAGACTCAGGTAGAGGGTAGAAATCACAATTTCTTTAACTCAAATTTCTTTTCCTGTGTAAAACTGAAGAAATAATAACTATCACCTCCCTCAAAAAGTTCTTATAAAATTCAAATGAGATGATCTGTAAAACATACTTTATATATGTAAAAATATTTTATGTAAGATTACTAGATGTTGACTATAACATTCCTGAAGTTTTCATTTTGTAGTTATTTTCAAGAGGTGATCTTTGGATTCTTTCTATCTTTTCTTTGCCCTTTGGTTCTCATGTATCTGGATAGTTTTCATTTGTGATTTGTTAAAATATGACTATCCTTTTTAAAAAAACAATAATTTTTAGAGAACCCAATGGTTCTTAAATTATCTCTTCAAAAGTCAGTTGTTGCCTCAAACACTTCCTAGCTGTGTGACCCTGGGCAACTCACTTGACCCCCATTGCCTAGCCCTTATCACTCTTCTGCCTTGGAGCCAACATACAATATTGACTCCAAGACAGAAGATAAGGGTTTTTTATTTTTTTTATTTTTAGACTTTTTTTTACATGATTTGTGTTTTTACTTTCCCCTTCACCTCCCCTATAACTCCCCCCCCCCATATCCAACCCACATTTCCACTGGTTTTAACACGTGTGATCAGTCAAGACTTATTTACATATTATTGATAGTTGCATTGGTGTGCTCATTTAGTGTCTACATCCACAACCATGTCCGCATCAACCCATGTGTTCAAGCGGTTGTTTTACTTCTGTGTTTCCACTCCTGCAGTTCTTCCTCTGAATGTGGGTAGCATCTTTTCTATAAATCCCTCAGAGCTGTCCTGGGTCATTGCATTGCTGCCACTAAAGAAGTCCATTACATTCAATTTTACCACAGTGTATCACTCTCTGTGTACAATGTTCTTCTGGCTCTGCTCCTTTCACTCTGCATCAATTCCTGGAGGTCCTTCCAGTTGACATGGAATTCCTCTAGTTTATTATTCCTTTGAGCACAATAGTATTCCATCGCCAGCATAAACCACAATTTGTTCAGCCATTCCCCAATTGAAGGGCATTCCCTCGTTTTCCAGTTTTTTGCCACCACAAAAAGCGCAGCTATAAATATCTTTGTAAAAGTCTGTTTATCTATGATCTCTTTAGGGTACAAACCCAACAATGGTATGGTTGAATCAAAGGGCAGGCAATCTTTTATAGCCCTTTGAGCATAGTTCCAAATTGCCAGCCAGAAAGGTTGCATCAGTTCACAACTCCACCAGCAATGCATCAATGTCCCAATTTTGCCACATCCCCTCCAACATTCATTACTCTCTCCTTCTATCATTTTAGCCAATCTGCTAGGTGTGAGGTGATACCTCAGAGTTGTTTTGATTTGCATTTCTCTAATTATTAGAGATTTAGAACACTTTCTCATGTGCTTATTGATACTTTTGATTGCTTTATCTGAAAATAGCCTATTCATGTCCCTTGCCCATTTATCAATTGGGGAATGGCTTGATTTTTTATACAATTGATTTAGCTCCTTGTATATTTGAGTAATTAGACCTCTGTCACAGTTTTTTGTTATAAATATTTTGTCCCAGTTTGTTGTTTCCCTTCTGATTTTGGTTGCATTGTTTTTGTGTGCACAAAAAAATTTAATTTAATATTATCAAAATTATTTATTTTACATTTTGTAATTTTTTCTAACTCTTGCTTGTTTTAAAATCTTCCCTTTCCCATGTATCTGACAGGTATACTATTCTATGTTCACCTAATTTTCTTATAGTTTCCTTTTTTATATTCAAGTCATTCATCCATTCTGAATTTAACTTGGTGTAGGGTGTGAGATATTGATCTAAACCTAATCTCTCCCATATTGTTTTATAATTTTCCCAATAGTTTTTGTCAAATAGTGGATTTTTGTCCCAAAAGTTAGGCTCTTAGGGTTTATCATATACTGTCTTGGTCACATCACTTACGTGTCTATTCCACTGATCCACCCTTCTGTCTCTTAGCCAGTACCATATTGTTTTGATGGCTGCTGCTTTATAGTATAGTTTGATATCTGGCACTGCTAGGCCACCTTCCTTCACATTTTTTTTTATTATTTACCTTGATATTCTTGATCTTTTGTTATTCCAAATGAACTATGTTATAGTTTTTTTCTAATTCAGTAAAAGAGTTTTTTGGTAGTTTCATAGGTATGGCACTAAATAGATAAATTAATTTGGGTAGAATGGTCATTTTTATTATGTTAGCTCATCCTCCCCATGAGCACTCAATGTTTTTCCAATTGTTTAGATTTAGTTTTAATTGTTTGGAAAGTGTTTTGTAGTTGTGTTCATATAATTCCTGTGTTTGTTTTAGTAGATAGATTACCAAGTATTTTATATTGTCTAGGGTGATTTTAAATGGTGTTTCTCTTTCTATCTCTTACTGCTGTGATGTGTTGGAGATATATAGAAATCCTGATGATTTATGTGCATTTATTTTGTATCCTGCAACTTTGCTAAAGTTGTTGATTATTTCTACAAGCTTTTTAGTTGATTCTCCAGAATTTTTTAAGTAGACCATCACATCATCTGCAAAGAGTGATAGCTTAGTCTCCTCATTGCCTATTTTAATGCCTTCAATTTCTTTTTCTTCTCTAACTGCTATTGCTAGTGTTTCTAGTACAATGTTAAATAATAGAGGTGACAGTGGGCATCCTTGTTTCATGCTTGATCTTATTGGGAATGCTTCTAATTTATCCCCATTGCATATGATGCTTGTTGATGGTTTTAGATATATACTGTTTATTATTTTTAGGAAAGGATCTTCTATTCCTATACTTTCTAGTGTTTTTAATAGGAATGGATGCTGTATTTTGTCAAAGGCTTTTTCAGCATCTGTTGAGATAATCATGTGATTTTTGTTGGTTTGCTTGTTGATATAGTCAATTTTGTGAATGGTTTTCCTGATCTTGAACCATCCTTGCATTCCTGGTATAAATCCCACCTGATCATGGTGGATGATCTTCTTAATTACTTGCTGGAGTCTCTTTGCTAGTATTCTGTTTAAGATTTTTGCATCTATGTTAATTAAGGAAATTGGTTTGTAGTTTTCTTTCTCTGTTTTTGATCTACCTAGCTTTGGGATCAGTACCATATTTGTATCATAAAAGGAATTTGGTAGAACTCCTTCTTTCCTTATTATGTCAAATAGTTTGTATAGTATTGGAATTAGTTGTTCTTTGAAGGTTTGATAGAATTCACTTGTGAATCAATCTGGTCCAGGGGATATTTTTCCTTAGGCAGTTTTTTGAAAGCTTGTTCAATTTCTTTTCCTGATATTGGATTATTCAAGTATTCTATTCCTTCTGTTGTTAATCTAGGTAATTTATATTTTTGTAAATATTCATCCCTGTCACCTAGGTTGCTATATTTATTGTCATATAACTGCAGAAAATAGTTTTTAATGATTACCTTGATTTCCTCTTCATTAGAGGTGAGGTCTCCCCCTTTTCATTTTTGATACTGATGATTTGGTTTTCTTCTTTCCTTTCTTTAATTAGATTGACCAGTACTTTGTCTGTTTTATCTGTTTTTTCAAAGTACCAACTTCTAGTCTTATTTATTAATTTAATAGTTCTTTTACTTTCAATTTTATTGATTTCTCCTTTAATTTTTATAATCTGTAATTTGGTGTTTAGCTGGTGATTTTTAATTTGTTCCCTTCCTAGTTTTTTAGTTTGCATGCCCAGTTCATTGATCTTTGCCCTCTCTAATTTGTTAATATATGCATTCAAGAATATAAATTTCCCCCTGAGTACTGCCTTAGCTGCATCCCACAGAGGTTGGTAGGATGTTTCATCATTGTCATTCTCTTCAATGAAATCATTGATTGTTTCTATGATTTCTTCTTATCTCTTTCTTACTTATTTTTGGTTTGATATATCTAGATCTGAAAGAGGAATATTTAGATCTCCCACTAGTATGGTTTTACTATCTATTTCCTTCTTGAACTCTGCCAGTTTCTCCTTTAGAAATTTGGATGCATACACATTGAGAACTGTTATTTCCTCATTGTCTATACTGCCTTTTATCAGGATGTAATTACCTTCCCTATCTCTTTTAACCAAATCTATTTTTACTTTGGCTCTGTCACAGATCATGATCTCCACTCCTGCCTTCTTTTTCTCATTTTAAGCCCAAAAGATTTTGCTCAAGCCCTTCACCTTAAACCTATGTATGTCCACCTGCCTCATATGTGTTTCTTGTAGACAACATATGGTAGGATTTTAGTTTCTAATTTACTCTGCTATTTGCTTCTGTTTTATGGACAAGTTCATCCCACTCACATTCGGAGTTATAATTATCAGTTGTGTATTCCCCAACATTTTGATATCCTCTCCTAGTTCTACCCCTTCTTCTTACACTATTTCCTTTTAAACTAGTGGTTTGTTTTAGACCAGCCCCCCTTGTCTCCTCCCTTGATTTACTTACCTTTCCACCTTGTCTCTTATTATTCCCCTCTTTTTATTTTTTAAGGCCTAATGAATTCCCTCCCTCCTCTCCTCCCCTCCCTTTTTTGACCTCCCCCACTCCCCTGCTCCCCTTGGTTAATCCCTTCTGACTTTCTCAGTAGGGTTAGATAGAATTCTATATCCCAATGGATATAGCTACTCTTCCCTCTCAGGGTTAATTCCACTGAGAGTAAGGTTTAAATATTACCTCTTAATGCTCTCTTCCTCTCCTTTTTAAAATAGTATTCATCCCCTCCCCTTCCCATGCTCTCTTTGTGTGGTATAGGATATCCTATTTTTCTTATTCATTCAAGTTTCTCTTGATTCCATCTACTATTCACCCCCCCCTTTTTTTCCCCACCCAGTCTCATCTTAGACCATTTAGTGCTCCAATCTCTCCCTATGAATAATTCTTCTAAGTACTATAATAGTGAATACATTTTTTGAAAATTACACATAACATTTCTCCATATAAGAATACAAATAATTTAATCTTATTAAGGCCCTTAAAGGGGTAAATTTAAGGATAAGAATTTTCTTTCTTTTTCCTCTGTTTCTTATTTACCTTTTCATTTATCTTTTGGTTTTTGTGGTTGGATATCAATCTTTCCATTTAGCCCTGGTCTTTTCTGTGCAAATACTTGGAAATCTTCTATCTTGTTGAATGCCCATACTTTCCCCTGGAAGTATATAGTCTGTTTTGATGGGTAGGTGATCCTTGGTTAGAGACCCAGTTCTCTTGCCTTTCTGAATATCATATTCCAAGCCTTGCAGTCTTTTAGTGTGGAGGCTGCCAGGTCCTGTGTGATCCTGACTGATGCCCTTTGATATCTGAATTGTCTCTTTCTGGCTTCTTGTAATATGTTTTCTTTTACTTGGAAGCTATTGAATTTGGCTATTATATTTCTGGGGGTTGTCTTTTCAGGGTCTAGTGTAGAGGGTGATCTATGGATTCTTTCAATGTCTATATTGCCCTCTTGTTGTAGAACTTCAGGGCAGTTTTGTTGAATAATTTCTTTTAGTATGGAGTCCAAATTTCTATTAATTGCTGTTTTTTCTGGAAGACCAATGATTCTCAAATTGTCTCTTCTAGACCTGTTTTCTTGATCTCTCAATTTCTCAGTGAGATATTTCATGTTTCCTTCTATTTTATCAGTCTTTTGACTTTGCTTTATTTGTTCTTGTTGTCTTGAGAGATCATTGGCTTCTAGTTGCCCAATTCTAGCCTTTAGAGACTGGTTTTCTTTTTCATTCTGGACTATCTGGTTCTTTAAGGCTTCCAACTGGTCATTTCTGGTCTTCAGTTTGCTTATCAATTCGTTTGATTTCTGAACCTCACTTTCCAATTGCAAAATTCTGCTTTTTAAACTGTTGTTTTCTTGCCAGATCTCTTCCATCTTTCTCATAATCTCAAATTTGAACTCTTCAAGATCTTGTTACCCTTTTTCATTTTTTGGGGGGATGGTTTGGATGTCTTTAATTGTTTGTCCTCTATTTTCTGGTTTTTTTCTGTGCAGAAGTTATCAAGGTTTAGAGCTTTTTTCTTGGTCTTCTTGTTTATTTCTTGGGTCTTGATTGGCATCATTATGTTTTATCTGCCAGAAGTCTGAGTAAGACAATCTGATTCTCTTTGTATGGAGTTAGGGAGCAGTTTTTTGCCTGAGGCTACTTTGTGAGTCTCTTGGCTTCTCTGGGGACCCTCCTGGGGTCTCTGTTCTAGATGTTTTTAGGGTCAAGCCCCCATGATCCTAGCCGGCCGCCCACAGCCTGGAACTTGGCCCACGCTTGCTCCTCCACCTGAGATTTTCCCCTGAGTCTGAGTGCGCTGGGCACTGCTGCTGCCTCTCTCAGCCCTACTCTCATGTCCAAGGTCCGAGTTTTTTAGCCACCTGGGATCTCAGGTCTTGCTGCTCTCAGGGGGAAGCTCCTAGTAGTGCCAGCTAGCTTACAATTGGCTAGATTTTGTACCCCCGCTCACTCTATCTCTGGAGCACAGCCTCTGCCTCCAGTACTGTGGGTGGGGTGGGTGTGGGTTGATCTGATAACATTTTGATGGTAGCTATTCCACCCCCCCCCTTACAGTTTGGAAGTGCCCAAACCCCATGTACCTTCGATACTGTGCCCTACTGTGGGGTCCCTTCCTTCATCTGGATTTTGTTTTCTTCTCCTTTGGATGTATGCTATATCAGTTGGTAAGGAGAGAAAATGGTCCAGCTTCTACTCAGCCACCATCTTCACCTGGAAGTCAAGTTTGTTTTTTTTTTTAAACCCTTGTACTTTGGTGTATTGTCTCATAGGTGGAAGAGTGGTAAGGGTGGGCAATGGGGGTCAAGTGACTTGCCCAGGGTCACACAGCTGGGAAGTGGCTGAGGCCGGGTTTGAACCTAGGACCTCCTGTCTCTAGGCCTGACTCTCACTCCACTGAGCTACCCAGCTGCCCCCCGGAAGTCAAGTTTTTATATTTCTTTTAAGTCTGTTGTCAGATATTTTTTCTATTTTTTCAATCTTCTGATTTTATCTTATATCTCTTGTTGTCATTGATTTTTTTTTTAATTTTAGATTTCAGGAAGTCCATTTATTGGGTAAGGTTTGCCATTTTCACTTCTAAGATATTTATTCTCCTATTTTTGTCCCAGAGAGCTTTATTCATTAAAATAAAGTCTTGCCTCATTTCTTCTAGGTATTCATGCCATTCTATGAATTTTTTTAAAATTTAAGTCTTTGAAGTTATCTAAGGAGTTGTTCTCTCCTTTTTAGAGGAACTTGAGATTTGCAATAATTTTCCATATTTCTTGGTGTTTTCCTCAATTGCTTCTTCTCTCCAGCTTTAATTCTTGAACTGGGGCTTTGAACCAAGGCCAGGCTCCAACCCTTGCTATGCTTTTAGGCATGGAGGTCTATCATAATTAATTTTACCCGAAGTGCTCCGGGTTCCTATGTTTACCACTACCTCCTAGAGTTAGTGCTCAGTGTACCAGTTTAAGCATCATCATGGGAGAAAGTTAGCCAGTAATTATGAGGATTATTTTATTATTCAGTTTTTCAGTCATGTATGACTCTTCTTGTATCCGTGGTCCAAACTGTTTATGGGATTTTCTTGGCAAAAATACTGAAGTAGTTTGCCATTTTCTTCTCCAGTGGATCAAGACAAACAAAGGTTAAGTTACATGCCTAGGGTCATACACCTAGTAAGTGTCTGAATCTGGACTTGAACTCAGGTATTTTTAACTTTAATCCCAGCACTCTATTCATGCCAATTCATAGGATTACACTTCCCTTAAAATACCTTTTTAAGATATTTTCTGTTTTGTTGAAGATTAATGTTTACACAGAGCCTGGAACATAATAAACACATAATAAATCTTTATGTACCTTCTTTCCTTCCTTCTTTCCTTTCTTCCTTTCTTCCTTTCTTCCTTCCTTCCTTCCTTCCTTTCTTTCTTCCTTCCTTCCTTCCTTCCCTCCCCTCATTTATAAATTTGGGCATAATAAATAGAACAATTGTTCTAAAATGGGCCAACTTTCTAGCCATGCCTCCTGGCTTCTAAAATCAGTTTCATGATTCCATTCTACAATATCTTTGAAGCCTTTACTTAATTAGAATTGTTTCATCTAACTTTTTCTTTATGACTTTGGCAGCTTCTCTCCCCTATGGTTTAAATTTTATTGGTTTTAGCCAAAGGCCATTGATAAATTGACACAGGAAAGCCCGGGCACAGGCTGATCTTCAGCATACATTAAAAAGGAAGACTGAATTTCTGAACATGGAGATCTTTAATATGTCAACAATCATTTAATTAAAAAGAGTTGACAAATGAATAATGACTTATTGAATTGGGTTGTGATAAACAAGGCATAACCAGTTCACCTCCTAACAGCTTGAATCCATCCACCAGCCAAATTTTACACCTTAGTCAAATGAATGGTGGCTTTGTCTCTTCCCTGAATCTGCCTGTGTTCTGAATTATATATGAGTATAGTGTATGGAAGCAACAAGGGAAAAGCCTGGATAGGTAGATTCAGATTATGTACAGTCAAGTACTAGGATTATGAGTTTTGATTGGAACCAACTGGCAACAGGGAGTTATTACAGTTCCTTACACAGGAAAAAGCATGATGAAATCCATATTTATGCAAGATTTTGTCCAGCTTAATTGCTTCCCTGATTCAACTTCAGCAAAGGCGGGCCGATTGCCATGCTCCAGACTGGGCATTTGTTTATGAGGTAAATCACAGGTCAGAGATCTGGGGGTTCCATTAAAAGCACCCCAAGGGGACCACTGAAGTCTCAGAAGATATTTAGGATGACAAGAGTCCTCAATAGATCACTTTGCCCCAGAAAATGTGGCAAAACAACACTTCCTCACCCCCGGGCATCACAAGAAGACACACAGCAGTCAAAAAGGGATCAGATTAGCCTGTAGTGCCTTCAGATATTGTAATGATGCAGAACAGACATAGAAAGAGCAGTCTACACTCAGTGAGAAGAGAAAATACTTGAGAAAAATGTCCAGAAAGATAGATAAAAAACCAGAAGTGTTCATTAAAAGCAACCACAACCCATCCACTGGTTTTATAATGTCTGCCACAAAATGAATGGAAAGGTAGTCTATAAGGCTTTATTAATAGGTACAGTTACTACAACTGGCATCCATGCCTTTCTGGTGGATAGTGCAGTAGAGGCATCTATGTGGGTTGTTTAAGACTCCAGTCAGGGATGATCCTGCCTTCACTGTGTCATTGACAGAGATGCTAACAGCTGAGATGTGTACAGATAAGTTTGGGGGATTTAAGGAAGGTCTCCAGGAATGGGTAAATGCTGAGGGAGGGTGTTTATACTTTGCTAAATCTATGATTCCATCATTGTGAATATCAGTTCTAGTATAGATCATAAGCCTTCCCTCTCTGGGTGATTGCTAAACATGTCATTATAGAAATCCCCTCTAAAGATCTATGCAATAAGCTGGAGGAATTCTATTTCCTTTAATATCTGGGGATTCCTATTGTAGTTTAATGGGAGTCTGATCTACATGTAGACCCACGTATACAATAATAATAATGATTTTTAATAATAATAATTAGAATTTATGTAATGTTTTAATGGTTCCAAAGTGCTTTTTAAAAATGTAATCTATTTTTTTTCTTCTGGAACAAAACTAGGAGGTAGGTACCTATTTTATAACTTTGAAAACTAAGACAGAGGTCCTATGACATGCCCAGGTTCACCCACCTAGTATCTGAGGCAGAATTTAAAATCATCTTCCTAACTCCATGTCTCATTGCTCAATCCACTGTACCACCCACCTACAGATCTGTCGTCCATGTAACATCTTTTCTTGCTAGATTCTTGACCCGTATCCTTTTCGGGTCATCTATGCTTAGTAATGAAGATGATGGAATACTTTCTTTCTGAAATAAAAGAAAACAAAAACAGAGAATAGGAAAATCACTGAGCATTCCTTATTACTTTGCTCAAACCTTCTTTTTGTTGCTTTAAAGGAATACTGATACAAGTCAGCTTACTTTCTCAAGATTTGGCTACTATCATTTATTCATAGTTATTTATTTTCATTGATATTTAAATTTATATTTAATAGTAGTCTCATTTATTTAGTTATTTATTATTACATGTAATATAATATATGATATATAATATAATAAATATAATTATTGATCCTAATAATAAAATAATTTAATTAACAAGATGATAGATCAGTGAGAAGTACCAGTGATATTCCCTATATCAGACCTTCAGTCATGTTTATGACCATTGCACACAAGAGAACTACAAAACATCACAGAAAAGGGGATATAAAAATAACTTTAAAGATCTATTTTGGCTTTCAGTAAATACTGGGTTATGCTATTTGGGGTCTATAACCACCTGCTATAGTTTTTAAAGGTTCATGAATTTCTAATTTCAATTTCTTCTGGACAGAGGGATAGTGGTCTAAATGGATTATATCCTTACTTTTTCCTTGAATATCATTTTAACCATTTACTCTTTGATTCCTATAGTCATTATCACCTCTGAAAATTGCTGGCCACCTAAGGAGGTTTCCACTACATTGTACAAGCAGCCAAGATGGTGAATTTTTGACTACCAAAGAAGAGGACCTTTCAGCAAAGGGATGAGATCTTACTCTCCTCACAAAATTGCTGGATCTTCTTGGAAACACATCGGGTTACACTCTTAGGGTTTTGCCTCTCTCGTTAAGGGAGGAAATCACACAGCCATTCATACTTCATCACTACCACATGTCCCACTTGTCTTTATTAAGATGGATCACACTGATGTAGAACTATACATCTTATTAAATTTTGTCCACAATCACTGAGGAGGGGCAGAAAGGAGGAATATTCCATGGAAAGGGATAGTACCTAAATCCATCCATGACCTTATCAGAGTGGCTGGGTCAGGAGCAGGTACGGTGAATCTGGACCACAACCATATCAGCTCATCCTTGTAGGGCAGGGTCCAAGGTTTCGCCCCACTCTCATAGAAGACAAAAACCTTGGAGAGCTAAGTTACAATGGCCAGATATTTGACCAGCTCTGCTCCGAGTATGATTCATGATTCTGGACAAGCCTACGAGACTTCACATCTCTCACCTAATTTTGGACTGCCCTTTTCAATGCCAGACTTTTTGACTTTTGAGAAGATTTTTTTTTCCTAACCAGTCCTAGGGATAGTGCCAGATCTCAAATCCTACCTTCACTTTTAATAGCATCCTTTTCCAGCAATGTTTTGGGTAATTTTTCTATTCTGCCAATAGTTTCCATATGTTGAAGGTGATAGTATTTTGAGGGATTGTTAGTTTGGAAAAGAATAGTTTCTGCACTCTCTCATATATTTTAACACAAAGGTGAAGATCATTCCAGCAACCTAGAGTTAAAGTTGTGCAGCAAAAGTCCACTGCAAGATTTTTGCATTCCTGAGTAAATTTCTATGGGATGCAATTAGGATTAAAAAACAAGAAGTATGCCAGTAGTCCCATAGATATTCCAAATGGAAGCAGATCCTCAGTTGCTCCAAGTGCTCCTTGTTTAGGCTTTACCCTCCTTAATGCAGACACCCCAGGATTTTCTCCAGTTGCTTCTGCTCAATTTGCCATTTCTTCATCTTAAGACAGATATTTCTGCACAAATGCAAAAGAAGCTTTCTTTGCTTTTTGAAGGTTTCATGATGATCAGGTTCTAATATCACCTTATAATATATATATATTATTATAGATTATATAAAAGATTATTATATATTCTATATTTTTATATGTGCATATATAAATATATAATTATAATAATAAAATCAGATATTTAATTATCTGAAATGAAATAATATATAAAAAGGTTTTGCACAGTGTCTGGCTTATAGTTGATGCTTCATCAGTGCTTATCCAATTCTGCATCTCCTGAACAAATCAGAAAGTTGTCAACATTAAATATTAGATTATGAGAGATTGTTGTGCCTTTCTGGAAAACCATAAGGGCAAAATATTCATCAAAGTAGCAATCCAAATCTTTGAATACCACCCTGGGCAAGTCACTTAATCCCCATTGCTAATCCTTATTGCTCTTCTGCCTTGGAACCAATACACAGTATTGATTCTAAGACAGAAGAGAAGGGTTAAAAAAAAAGATAAAGAAGGCTGCTTATTTGGCACTTCCTACCTGATGAGTAATTTCTCCTTCTAAAGGACTTTGTAAAATGTTTTATATGATTACACATGTAAAATGTTTATCTGATTGATTACTGTCTCAGGTAGAGGGAAATAGCCAGAGGATGGAAAGGAGGGAGATAATTTGGAAGTCAAAACTTAAAAATGAATGCTAAAAATATATTTTACATATAATTGAGGAAAAATAAAACATTATTTTAAAAATAAAGAACTTTATAAGCTTCAAATGGGAACACAGATGCTTTTGCTCACTCATCTGATAAAGAATCTGTCTACTAACAAGGTTCTCTCTTGGTCATGGGCTACTAGATGGGGTGCTGGATTTGGAATCTTCTGGCTCTGGGTTCAAATTTTATTCAGACATGTCCTCGCTCTATATTTCTGTCAAGTGACTTAACTTCTTTGGCCTCAGTTTTCTTATCTGTTAAAGTGAGACGATTAGGTCTGTTGACCTCCAAAATACTTTGCAGCTGTAAATCTACAGACTTGTGAGAGCTTCCATCAGCGGAAGAAATAACATCCTGAGGGTGACAGTCCAAAGACACTGATATGACTCACATGTTAGGAAGGTAGGAAAGGGAAGATATGGGGCCAAAAGTGCCCAAGGGAGAATCTACTCCATCTGGCAGCTTCCTAAATTAACTAATTATTATTTTTTTAAATTAAATCCTTACCTTTTGTCTTAGGATCTATATTAATTATCATTTCCAAAGCAGAAGAATGATAAAGGCTGGGCTCTTGGGATTAAATGACTCACTTAGGTTCACACAGCTAGGAAGTGTCCAAGTTCACATTTGAACTCAGGTCCTCCTGGCTCTCAATCCCCCTAGCTGCCCATTACCTTCTGTTGTAGAATTAATACTGTGTATTGGTCCCAAGGCAGAAGAGCAGTCAGGGCTAGCAATGGGAGTTAAGTGACTCGTTCAGGATGGCATTTCATTATCTTTTAAAAGACTTGATTGCTACTTTGGTGAATTTGGTGGTGCCCTTATGGTTTTCCAGAAATGCACAACAATCTCTCATGATCTAATATTTAATGTTGACAACTATCTGATTTGTTCATCAGATGCAGAATTGGATAAGCATTGATGAAGCATCGACTATAAGCCAGAGACGGTGCAAAGCCTTTTTTATCTATTATTTCATTTCAGATAATTAAATATCTGATTTTATTATTATAATTATATATTTATACATAAATATATAATATTTTATATAATATATAATAATAATATAGATATAATATAAGGTGATATCAGAACCTGATCATGAAACCTTCAAAAAGCAAAGAAAGCTTCTTTTGTGTCTGTGCAGAAATATCTGTCTTAAGATGAAGAAATGGCAAATTGAGCAGAAGCAACTGGAGAAAATCCTGGAGTTAATTGACTCGTCCAGGGTGGCATTTCATTATCTTTTAAAAGGTTTTATGGTTTTCCAGAAATGCACAACAATCTCTCATGAGCTAATATTTAATGTTGACAGCTTTTCTGATTTGTTCATCAGATGCAAAATTGGATAAGTATTTATGAAGCATCAACTATATGCCAGACACTGTGCAAAGCCTTTTTTATATATTATTTCATTTCATATAATTAAATATCAGATATTATAAGGTGATATCAGAGCCTGAAACCTTCAAAAAGCAAAGAAAGCTTCTTTTGTGTCTGTGCAGACTTGTCCAGGGTCACACAGCTAGGAAGTGTCTCAGGCCCAATTTGAACCCACGA
>NC_058134.1:240805978-240830475 GCF_016433145.1 Gracilinanus agilis
GAGAGGAGAGGGGGGAGTGAGAGAAGGATGGAAAAAGAAAGAGAGAGGGATAAAGAGAGAGAGAGAGAGAGAGAGAGAGAGAGAGAGAGAGAGAGAGAAAGAGAGAGAGAGAGAGAAGATGCAGAGGCTGAAACAGATAGACACAGAGGAAGAAGAAAAAGTGACAAAAAAAACAAAGACAGAGATAAGATTCAGAGACAAAGACCAAGGGAAAAATAAGATACAGAGAACAGAGACAGAGAAAAGCAGAGAGAGACAGAGAAAGAGAGAGAAAGATACAAAGAGAAAGAAACACAGAGAGAGATACAGAAAAAGTTAGAAGAGGCAGTGACAAAAGAGAGAGATAGAGACAGAGACAGACAAAAACAGAGAGGCAAAGAGATAGAGACAGTCTTCCTGATAGGATTCCATTGAATAAATGTTTTAAGTATTCCTTGAGTAGAAAATAAAATAGTTTAGTTTCCATCCCCTCTGAGGTCTTTCCCAGCTTTAAATCTATGATTCTCAGATTGTTAACATTTCTGTTTCTATTTTTCTTTAAAGACTTTGGTCATATGTCATTGTAAGGTTGAAACCCTGATATTCTGCTTTCTTTTTCTCTTGGTTCTCTTTCTATGCCACGTAAATGCTACTAATTTATTCAGCCTGTATGCCAGATGTTTGGTGTGGCTGAGTGAAACTTGATGCAAACTCAGCATCATGACAATACACAGTGCGGTTGGACTGCAGAAAAAAAACTTATTTTTTTTAATAATAGGGCAGACACCTTGAATTCCCAATTGAAAAGTTTCTTGGGAGATGTCATATTTCATTTTTAGCTAAATTTTCCTAAAATCAGTCTACTGGTATTTTAGTCTGTATGTGTTATACATTAATGAATGGATTAAAAACATTCATTAAACATTAACTGGGTGGTAAGCACTGTGCTAAGTAACAGAGATTCATCATATTTTCAAGAAGGAATCTAGGCTTCTCTATATTTGTGAGGAGAGGAAATTCAATCTATTAAAGCAAACTATTACCAAATTGTTAAAGTCCCAGGGAGCTTGTAAGCTTAATTCTTTTTCAGCATTGAGAAAGGGGCTTTGATAATTCTAGTTAATGCAACTTGCTTTCAAAACACAAATAAAGACAGCATGAGAATCCACATAGTATGAATTTAGGGAGTAAAATATTATACAAAGCCATACAGTGTGTAATATAAGAGAGCACTGTCTGAGTCTACTTGGGAGCAATGAAAAATAAGAGACTTGTCATATCGAATATTTTTCATCTCCCCTTTGGCAGACAGTAGCATCTCTTAGACTCTGCACCATTTTCTATGTCTCCACATATGAGAAAGGGGCTATGTTGTGTTTCACCTTTGTCCTTGGCTCTCCAGGCTATAAACTGTCATTTTTTAATTAATAGTTTATTTAGAAGTCTTTTATAAAAGTACCTTCAATCCTCACCTTCTCTTCTCACTCTTCTTTCTATCTAATCTTCCTTCAGGAACTAACTCAGCTGTTTGTCAGACATTTTGGCTCTTCTGGCTATCGAAAATGAAGCCAAAGAATGAAAAGTTGGAGAAGATGTAAAATAGAAAAAGGAAAGACAAAATGCAGTCTTAAAAATGGATATTAAAAGATATCTCAAGCTGGAAACTCCAGATGAATATTTCATAGACACAGGAAAAATTAAAGTCAGATCTTGTCTTGGGCAATGGATTCCAGGTTAGAGCCAAAAGTCTATTCACTAAAATCAAATGGAAAAGTTGAACTAAAAAAAAAAATCAGACTTCTTGCAAAGAAGAAAATGAAAAGAATGAGTAATTTAATCACATTAGCCAATGTGAAACAAATACAGCCAAGAGTACACTAGATATTAATTAGAGCAAGGTCAAGAAGCAACAGAATTAGAAAACTTTGGATTGAAAATACGGGAACTTTTGCTATCCATATGTACACAAGACACTCAAATTTAGGAGGCAGAAAACACTCTGGACTTTTGATATTGTACATCTGGCCTGTATTATTATCTCCTGTTTTATGATTAAGACCATTTGGGTCTTCAAATACCTTCCCTTAGGAAAGATCTCCACAAGACAATGATATCTAAGATGGTCAATGTGTTTGAACTCAATGCATCATTTCTGAAGGGCTGAGTGGGAAGCACTATTTAGTAATGTGCCACAATGAACATTCCTTTTGTTGCTGTTATTAAGTAATTTCAGTCATGTTTGACTCTTTATGACCCAATTTGGGATTTTCTTAGCAAAGATACTGTATGATTTACCATTTCCTTCTTCAGCTCATTTTACAGATGAGGAACTAAAGCAAATAAAGTTAAATGACTTGGCTAAGGTCACAGGTTTAATATCAAATTACCTTTCTAAAAATGAGCTAATTGACAAATTAAAATAATCTAGAATGTTGACAAACTAGGAAATGGAAAAGTAGGGTATTTTCAGGTGTAAGTACAGTTTTAAGTTATTTAAGCTTTGGGGACACTCTGTATAAATCCTCCCATAATACAAAATAGATGTCACAAAATCAGGTATCTAAGCTCAAATTGCATCTAATTGCCCTTTATTCACATAAAAGCTGAACAAAATTAAAAATAAATTTTATAAATCTACAAGAGTTTGGAGGTAGAAAATTTGGCCGTGATGAATAGGTACAAAGAAGAAATGGAGGTACCAGTGACAATCTGAAGGTGAGAGAGAGGACAAATCAATTGAGTAGCCTCAGCTGCCACTGGCTAGATACTAGGTGATCTGATTAAGGTAGAGTCTCAGAATCCCTGTTATCTCAAGCACAGGCTGGTTGATATTTAGTATTACTGATCATCTATTCTGATAAGTATTCATAATACAATAAATTTAGCTAATCTACTTTTATGGGTGCAGACAAACAATTTCACAAATTTCTGGAGAATGATGATGGAGAGGAAGGCATAAGGCTCAGGCTGAAATCATACAAAATGGGTTAAAATTCTAGCTTTTTCCCTCTTTTGTCTACCTAGCTGATCAAGAACTCTAAGAAGCCTTACATCAAGTCCAATACTCTCAATTTAAAAACAGGATAAATGAGGCCAAAAGAGTGAAAATGATTTGCAGAGGTGGCCATTAGCAGGTTCACTCTGTGAATTTAAGGTGCTTTAACTTAAAATCCAATGGTTTTTCCGCTAATCCTATCCCTATCCCTCACCCCACTCCCCACACACTCAAACCCCATCAAGTAAAAGGGGTAAAAGGATTAAAGACATAGAAACTCAGATGGTTAACTATTTTTTAAAGTAATAGTCTGGGGCTATTTAGACTAGTAGACAGAGATAAGTATCCCAATAGCCCTGTATTGTGCTGTAACTCAAAGATGTTCAATTTGTATTAGCAAGAAAAGGTCATATAGTGTTTCGTCTAATCTGTTTAAGGAATTACATAATCCATTTTTCAACATGCTTTTAGGTGGTTTAATATTTAAAGAAATACATTTAGAAGTCCAGAAAATTCACAGAAATGATTGGTCTTGGTTCTGAAAGCAAAGAGGTGCTAGCAACCAGCTCTCTGGGTGTGTTAAGGATGTGTGTTTGAGGGGAAGATGTACCTATGACATATTTGTTGTAGTTTAATCTATATTATTAAATTTTTTTCTCTTGTTTTCTTAAGTCTAAACAATCAACAAAGTAATCAACCAAGCCCTAATTTGTAGTCATTTATTGATATCTGAAGTTCACACTGAAAATTTAACAATTGGCTTTGGGAGCCAATTTGAACATCTCCAAGCCTATCTCTACTTGAAGGAAACTTAGATATTGTCCAATATAACTTCTTTTTTTAACAAATGGAAAATTGAAGGATGCTCAAAGTTGGTAAGTGATTTACCCATGCTAACACAATCTGTTAGTGACATAGAAAGGACTTAGAATTCAGTTTTCTTAATTTTTCTCATTTTTTCTATAAAATGGAAATAGTGAGAAAGTAGAGAAGGAACAAGATAACATACAATATGATAAGGCAACCTCACAGTGGAAAGAACCTTCAATTTAACCTCAAAAATTTTTTGAAACAATGAAACTTTTGAATTCCTTTATTCCATAAAATAGGACTAATAAACTACATCCCTAGAATTACATATTAAAAACTGGGAAAGGACTTAGAGATTATCTAACTCAACCATCACATTTTACAGATGAGGAAACTGAGGTAGGCAACTTGTTCAATGTCACTTGATTAGCAAATGACAAAGCCTGGTTTAAAAATAAAAAAGAAAGAATGAGCAGGTTAATTAATATTTTTAAAACTATAAAATTTAAAAAAAATTAATATTTTAACACTTAAAAATATAGTTTAAAACTAAAGACCTTTTTGAAATTATAAAGATCAAATAAGAGAGCATATGTAAAGCACTTGGCAGTACATAAAATTAGCGAATATTTATTTTCATTTTTATTTCTATTCAAGTAGGCTTTTTAAAACCATATTTGAAAAGTATAATACCAGGAGATATTAAGCAGGGATGGAAAAGGTAGGAGTAAATAATTAATCCTTCCTATTCACTCAGCACTGAGAAGACCCTCATGAAAAATATCACTTTCTGTTTTTTTTCCTCCATATTTTAAAATGGATGTTGAGAAATTGGAGATTGTCTAGGGAAGACTGTCCAAAACGATTATAGGAAAAGAAAGCAAACTCTTTTTGGAAGGATTAAAAGTGTTTGAGCTTGTTTGTCCTGGAAAAGAGCAAGTTAAGGTGTGGGTGGACAGTGAATGGTATTTCTCCTGCTCTGAAAAGGATATAGCAAAAGGAAATAGAGTTGGAGTCGAACAGAGGAGTATTTTCTTAGTCCTCTGGGATGGGGTGGAAATAAAGTCACTTGCTTTTAGGGGGGAACAAACACAAAAACAGCTTACGTAGTGAGCTTCTGAAATCTCCATTCTTGGGGGGTGGCTTTTAAAAACCAACAGACATTTATTAAGAAACCTAGGTGATAAATAAAAGGCATTCTTCATCTGATAAATGGTCAAAGGATATGAGCAGGCAGTGTTCATTTGAAGAAACCCAAACCATTGATAGTCATATAAAAATGCTCTAAGTTACTCTTGATTAGAGATATGCAAATTAAAATAACTCTGAGGTACCAACTCTTACCTTTTAGATTGGATAATATGACAGAAAAGGAAAATGACCATTGTTGGAGGGGAAAATCTGGACCACTAATACTCTGTTGTGTGATCTCGTCATTTTGAAAAGCAATGGCCAAAGGACTCTAAAACTGTGCATACTCTTTGACCCATCAATACAATTACTATATCTATGCCAAAAAGATAAAAAGAAAAGGGAAAAAGGATATATTTGTACAAAAATATTTATTGCAGCTCTTTTTGTAATATCAAAGCATTGAAAAATTGAAGGGGACAGCTGGGTGGCTCAGTAAATGGAGAGACAAGCCTAGAGATGGGAGGTCCTAGATTCAAATCTGGCCTCAGACACTTCCCAGCTGGGTGACCCTGGGCAAGTCACTTAACCCCATTGCCTATCCCTTACCACGCTTCTGCCTTGAAACCAATACACAGTAGTGATTCTAAGATGAAAGGTGAGGGTTTAAAAAAAGAAAAAAGGGAAAAAAAAAGAAAATTGAAGGGTTGTCCATCAACTGGGGAATGGCTGAACAAATTGTGGCATGTTAGTGATGGTATACTAGTGTGCTATCAGAAATAACAATCAGGATGATTTCAGAAAAATATGAAAAGATTTACATGACATGATGGAAAGTGAAGTAAGCAGAACCAGAAGAACATTGTACAGTAACTGCAATATTTGTTGATGAACAATTTGTTGATGAATGATATAGTTATTCTCAGCAGTGCAGTGATCCTAGAAAACTCATGATGAAAAATATCTTCGTTCCAATAAAGAGCTGATGAGGAGTCTTAATATGGACTGAAACATATTTCACCTTCTTTCTACTTCTTTTTTCCCCTTTGAGATCTCTTCAACAAGATGATTAATATTGTAAGATGATTATACATCTAAAATATATATCAGCTTTCTTACTGTCGCAGAGAGAGGGAAGAATGGGAGGTAGTAAGGGAGAGAAGGTAGGAAAAAAGGAAAGAATTTGTGACTCAAAATTTAAAAAAATGGATGTTAAAAATTATTTTTGCACATAATTGGGAAAATATTTAAATTATTTTTTTTAAAAGGAAACCTAGGTGACTCAATAGACAGAGTTCAGGGCTTGCAGATATGAAGTTCAAATTCAAACTTGGAAAAGCAAAGTTATGTGACACTGAACACGTCACTTAATTGTTATGGGCCTCAGTTTCCTCATCTGCAAAATGAAAGGTCAAGACTTAATGACGTCTGAGGTCTCTTCCACCTCTACTTCCTTGATTCTAATATTTCTTTTAGGTGGGAGGAGGGAAGGAAATAACATGAATAATGTAACCATGAAAAAATACTCCTAATTAATTAAAGATGTTTAAGACTGAAAAATAGATAAACAAATAAACAAATAAACAAACAAACAAATAAATAAATAAATAAATGAGCTTAATCATAAAAAAATTTAAAAAAAAAAAAGATCTCTTCACTACTGAATTTACTACCTGGATACCAAAAAAAAATGAATAGTAGCCTAGCCAGGGTGCCATGATGTCAAAGTTTAGGAAGCACTATAGCTTAGCTATGCTCTCCCAACATTTTCTTTTAACAACTTTAAAATAACATCTTCGATCAAATTCTGGAGAAACAGAGCCAACTAAAGTACAAAAGGGTAAGACATTCTTCCAGTCCAAGAGAACTTAAGAGTAGAGATCTGTGACACAGGGGTAGGAGTCCATGTGGATGCATCACCAATGGTGCAACCTAGTGGCAATAGCAGCTGCTGCAGCTTCAGCTTTTTTTTTTTTTTAACATTTATTAATATACATTTTTAACATGGTTACCTGATTCATGCTCCTCCTATCCCGTCACCCCCACCGCCCCGCACTTCCCCCACCCATGGCCAATGCGCATTTCCACTAGTTTTGTCATGTGTCCTTGATCAAGACCAATTTCCAAATTGTTGGTAGTTGCATTGGTGTGGTAGTTTCGAGTCCACACCCTCAATCACGTCCACCCCGACCCTTGCGTTCAAGCAGTTGTTTTTCTTATATGTTTCCTCTCCTGCAGTCCTTCCTCTGAATGTGGGTAGCATCTTTACCATAAATCCCTCAGAATTGTCCTGGGTCATTATAGCTTCAGGAGCTTTTAAGCAAAAGTTGTTAAGGTGATTGGGCTACTAGTCAGAAAGAGAATATAAGGAACTCTTGATCAACATTGGGTACAGGACCAGATGTTGTTTGTCTACTCTGGTCCCTATATCCACTTCTGGGTCACAATTCAAGGATGAAGAGGAACACTTTTCGTCATGAGGGAGCAGAGGCTCTGAGGAGCACTGCCGATTGTGCTTGTTCAAGAGATCAGGGTCCAATAAATATACCTCTCCCCAGATCACACTATCTTGGAAGAATACCAGACTTCCAAAGCCCCAGAACTAGCTCTGAAAACAGAGATATGTAAAAGCCTAAAGCTTAAGATAGTTTCCCTCACCTTTAACCCCATTATGAACTTGGGAACAGAGCCCAACTTTAACAGAAATGTCAGAGACAAGAAACAGGATGGAAAAATGAACAAAAAACAGCAAAAAAGAAGAGCCCACCCATAAAAATCTAATATGCTGACAAGGGAGATCAAGAAACTATCACAGAAGAAGACTATTATGTCAAAACATCTGCAAGTAAAGCCTCAAAGAACAAAACTTTATGATTTGGACATAAATTCCTGGGAAAAATTAAAAAAACGATTTTCAAAATCAAATAAGAGTGGTAGAGAAAAAAAGGAAAAAGAAATTATAGTGATGCAAAAATTATGAAAATACAACTAACAATTAACATTTTTTTAAATGCTAAAGGAAAAAAGTATAACCAAGTGGTAAAAGAGGCATAAAACCTTACAGACAAAATTAGTTAAAAATCTCCAATTAAACAGCAAAATAGAAATCCTAAAAATCAAAGGAGAGATTAATAAAATTAAATGCATGAGTAAGCTAGTCAAAGTGATCATACTTTAAGATTAAGTCATGTCACTTATTATGTCATTTGATACTCTAAACAACATTAAGGGACAGATAATGCCAAGAATTCTGGTTCTTGTTTTACAAAAGAGGAAATTGAGGTACACGGATCTTATTACTTGTCCATAAGAAAGCCAGTAAATAAAAAGATTCAAACAAGACTGATAAAAATAAAATGGTTTGAAAAGGACATTGATAAGCTAGAGTGTCAAAAAAAACAACAACAAACAAACAACCACCTGGCTGAAGGAATTGGAACATTTACTCTTAAGAAGAGAGCCTGCAGGTAACACAAAATAATTGTTCTCTAAGTATTTGAAGTTGTGAAAAGGGAATTCTTTGTTCTCTTTGTCTATTCTGAATTTACACTTTTAAAAAGCAAATCCTTTATTCTCTTTGCCTAGTTGCAGTTAACACTTTGGTTAACAATAATTTGATTTTTAATTTTTATTTTGAATATTTTCCCATAGTTCCATATTTCAAGTTCTTTCCCTCTCCCCCAAATCCTCCTAACCACCTTTAGCCAATGCACAATTCCACTGTGTTTTACATGTATCATTGATTAAGACCTAATTTCATATTATTGATAGTTAGACTAGAGTTATCAGTTTAGTGTCTACATCCCCAATAATATCCCCATCAGTCCATGTGCACAAGCAGTTGTTTTTCCTCTGTGTTTCTACTCTGTGTTCTTCCTCTGAATTTGGCTAGTTTTTCTTTCTCATAAGTCCCTCAGCCTTGCTCTAGATCCTTGCATTGCTACTAGTAGAGAAGTCCGTTATGTTAGATTGTACCACAGTGTATCAGTCTCTGTATATAATGTTCTCCTGCCTCTGCTGCTTTCACTCTGCATCGATTTCTGGAGGTCATTCCAGTTCACATGGAATTCCTCCAGTTCTTTATTCCTTTGAGCACAATAGTATTCCATCACCAACAGATACAACAATTTCTTCAGCCATTCCCCAATCGAAGGACATTTTCTCATTTTCCAATTTTTTTGCCACCACAAAGAGTGCAGCTATAAATATTTTTGTACAAGTCTTTTTCCTTATGATCTCTTTGGTTTATAAACCAAGCAGTGCTATGGCTGGATCAAAAGGCAGATAGTCTTTTAAAGCCCTTTGAGCATAGTTCAAAATTGCCATGCAGAATGGTTGGATCAATTCACAACTCCACCAGCAATGCATTAATGTCCCAATTTTGCCACATCACTTCCAAAATTACATTAATCTCCCCTACTGTCATTTTAGCCAATCTGCTAAGTATGAGGTGGTACCTCAGAGTTGTTTTAATTTGCATTTCTCTAATTACTAGAGATTTAGAACACTTTCTCATGTATTTATTGATAGTTTTGATTTCTTTATCTGAAAATTGCCTATTCATATCTCTTGCCCATTTATCAATTAGGGGATGGCTTGATTTTTTGTACAATTGATTTAGCTCCTTGTATATTTGAGTAATTAGACCTTTGTCTGAGTTTTTGTTATAAAGATTTTTCCCAATTTGTTGCTTCCCTTCTAATTTTGGTATCATTGGTTTTGTCTGTACAAAAAATTTTTAGTTTAATGTAGTCAAAATTATTTACTTTACAATTTGTAATTTTTTCTAACTCTTGCTTGGTTTTAAAATCTTTCCTTTCCCAGATAACTGACAAGTATACTATTCTGTGCTCACCTAATTTTCTTATAGTTTCCTTCTTTATATTCAAGTCATTCACCCATTCTAAGTTTATCTTGGTATACGGTGTGAGATGTTGATCTAGATCCAATCTCTCCCATATTGTTTTCCAATTTTCCCAGTGGTTTTTCTCAAATACTGGGGTTTTGTCCCAAAAGCTGGGTTCTTTGGGTTTATCATAAACTGTCTTGCTGAGGTAGCTTACCCCTAGTCTATTTCATTGATCCACCCTTCTGTCTCTTCACTAGTACCATATTGTTTTCATGACCACTGCTTTATAGTACAATTTAAGGTCTGGTACTGCTAGGTCACCTTCCCTTCATAGTTTTTTATTATTTCCCTTGATATTCTTGGTCTTTTGTTCTTCCAAATGAATTTTTAATAGTTTTTTTTTCTAATTCAGTAAAAAAAAGATTTTTGGTAGTTTAATAAGTATAGTACTAAATAAGTAAATTAATTTGGATAGAATGGCCATTTTTATTATGTTAGCTCATCCTACTCATGAGCACTCAATGTTTTCCAAATTATTTAGATCTAGTTTTAATTGTGTGGAAAGAGATTTTCAGTTGTGTTCATATAATTCCTGTGTTTGTCTTGGCAGATAGATTCCTAAGTACTTTATATTGTCTATGGTGATTTTAAATGGAATTTCAATTTCCAACTCTTCCTGGTACAATGTGTTGGAAATATACAGAAAGGCTGATGATTTATGAACATTTATTTTGTATCCTGCAAATTTGCTAAAGTTGTTGATTATTTCTACTAACTTTTTAATTGATTCTCTAGAATTTTTTAAGTAGACCATCATATCATCTGCAAAGAGTGATAGCTTGGTTTCCTCATTGCCTATTTTAATACCTTCAATTTCTTTTTCTTCTCTAATTGCTACTGCTAGTGTTTCCAATACAATATTAAATAAAAGAGGTGACAATGGGCATCCTTGTTTCACTTCTGATCTTATTGGGAATGCTTCTAATTTATCCCCATTGCAGATGATGTTTATTGATGGTTTTAGATATATACCATTTATTATTTTTTAGGGAAAGCCCTTCTATTCCTAAACTTTCTAGTGTTTTCAGTAGGAATGGGTATTGTATTTTGTCAAAGGCTTTTTCAGCATCTATTGAGATAATCATGTGGTTTTTGTTGGTTTGCTTGTTGATATGGTCAATTATGTGAATGGTTAATCCCACCTGATCATAATGAATAACCCTCATGATCACTTGCTGGAGTCTTTTTTGCTAGTATTCTATTTAGGATTTTTACATTTATCTTCATTAGGGAGATTGGTCTGTAGTTTTCTTTCTCTGTTTTTGATCTACCTGACTTCGGGATTAGTACCATATTTGTGTCATAAAAGGAGTTTGGGAGAACTCCTTCTTTGCTTATTGTGTCAAATAGTTTGTACAGTATTGGAATTAGTTTTTTTCTTTGAAGGTATGATAGAATTCACTTGTGAATCCATCTGGTCCTGGGGATTTTTTTTAAGGAGTTCTTTGATGGCTTGTTCAACTTCTTTTTCTTATATGGGCTTATTTAAGTATTCTATTTCTTCTGCTGTTAATCTAGGCAATTTATATTTTTGTAAATATTCATCCATATCACCTAGGTTGCTATATTTATTGCCATATAATTGGGCAAAATAGTTTTTAATGATTGCCTTGATTTCCTCTTCATTAGAGGTGAGGTCTCCTTTTTCATCTTTGATACTGATAATTTGGTTTTCTTCTTTCCTTTTTTAATTGGATTGACCAGTACTTTGTCAATTTTATTCATTTTTTCAAAGTACCAGCTTCTAGTCTTATTTATTAATTCAATAGCTCTTTTACTTTCAATTTTATTGATTTCTCCTTTGAATTTTATAACCTCTAATTTAGCTTTCAAGTAGAGGTTTTTAATTCATTTCCATTCTAGTTTTTTTGATTTGCATGCCCAGTTCATTGATCATTGCCCTCTCTAATTTGTTATTATATGTACTCAATGATATAATTTTCCCCCTGAATACTGCTTTAGTTTCATCCCATAGATTTTGGTAGGATGTCTCATCATTGTCATTCTCTTCAATGAAATTATTAATTGTTTCTATGATTTCTTCTTTAACTATGTGATTTTAGAGAATTATATTATTTAATTTCCAATTAGTTTTTGATTTGCCTGTACATGTGCCCTTACTAATTATTATTTTTATTGCATTATGATCTGAAAAGGTTATATTTATTATTTCTGTTCTTTTGCATTTGTTTGCAATGTTTCTATGCCCTATTACATGGTCAATCTTTGTGAATGTACCATGTGCAGCTGAAAAGAAGGTATTTTCTTTTTGTCCCTATTTATTTTTATCCACATATCTGTTAAATCTAATTTTTCTAGGATTTCATTCACCTCTCATCTCTTTCTTATTTATTTTTTGGTTTGATTTATCTAGATCTGAAAGAGAAATATTTAGATCTCCCACTTGTATAGTTTTACTATCTATTTCCTCCTTGAGCTCTGCCAGTTTCTCCTTTAGAAATTTGGATGCTATACCTTTTGGTGCATACATATTGAGTATTATTATTTCCTTATTGTCTATACTGTCTTTTATCAGGATGTAATTGCCTTTCCTATCTCTTTTTTTTTTTAAACCCTTGTACTTTGGTGTATTGTCTCATAGGTGGAAGATTGGTAAGGGTGGGCAATGGGGGTCAAGTGACTTGCCCAGGGTCACACAGCTGGGAAGTGGCTGAGGCTGGGTTTGAACCTAGGACCTCCTGTCTCTAGGCCTGACTCTCACTCCACTGAGCTACCCAGCTGCCCCCCTATCTCTTTAATCAGATCTATTTTTACTTAGGCTTTATCTGAAATCATGATTGCCACTCCTGCCTTCTTTTTCTCAGTTGAAGCCCAAAAAATTTTGCTCCAGCCATTGACCTTATACCTGTATATTTCCATCTGCCTCATATGTGTTTCTTGTAAACAACATATGGTAGGATTTTGTTATCTAATCCACTCTGCTATTTACTTCTGTTTTATGGGCAAGTTCATCCCATTCACATTCAGAGTTATAATTATTAGCTGTGTATTCCCCAACATTTTGGTATCCTCTCCTAGTTCTACCCCTTCTTCTCATGCTATTTCCTTTTAAATCAGTGGTTTGTTTTAAATCAGTCCCCCTTGTCCCCTCCCTTGGTTTACTTCCCTTTCCATTCCCTCCCTTATTATTCCCCTCTTTTTATTTTTTAAGTCTCAATAAATTCCCTCCCCACTCTACTCCCCTTCCTTTTCTGACCTCCCCACTCCCCTGCTCCCCTTGGTTTATCCCTTCTGACTTTCTCAGTAGGGTTACATAGAATTTGATATCCCAATGGATCTAGCTACTCTTTCCTCTCAGCATTAATTCGGCTGAGAGTAAGGTTTAAGTATTTCCCATTAAAGCTCTCTTCCTCTCCTTCTTATAATAGTATTCATCCCCTCCCCTTCCCTCTTTGGGTGGTATAGATTATCCTATTTTTCTTATTCCTTCAAGTTCCTCTTGGTGCCATCTTCTATTCCTCCCACACACTTCCCCCCCATATCATCTTAGACCATTTAGTACTCCAACCTCTTCCTATGACTAATTATTTTAATTACTATAATAGTGAATACAATTTTTTAAAATTTCACATAACATTTCTCCATAAAGGAATACAAATAATTTGATCTTATTGAAGCCCTTGAAGAAATAAATTTAAAGATAAGAGTTTTCTTTCATTCCTCTCTCTTTCTTATTTACCTTTTCATGTTTCTCTTGGTTTTTGTGGTTGGATATCAAACTTTCCACTTAGTCCTGGTCTTTTCTGTGCAAATACTTAGAAATCTTCTATTTTGTTGAATGCCCATACTTTCCCCTGGGTTAATAATAACTTAAGTACCCCTGCTTAGTACCTCACTAGATTGTCAAGACAGAATTAACTCTCCTTTGACTACCTTTTGATTGAATCAACACAAGCTTCAACTATGTAAAGGAGCTAGCAAACTACTTAGAAAATTCACACCCTGAGAAACTCAATCAGCCAGGGAACTGTTAACCCTTTTGATCAGAATTCACTCCTCCAGAAGGTGAGAAGTGGATCCCACAGACAATACACCTGGAAAGTGCTAGGCAACTTGGAAGCTATGATTGGTCCCTGTGAAAAGAGGAAGGAACAAGGAGCCTCTATAAAAGGTCTTGAATTTCTGGTACTGTGAGTTCAATTTCTAGAAGGAAAGTCAGCTTCAAGAAGAAAGTTTGGCTCAAGGAAGAAAGTCAGTCTCAGATGTCACCTTCTGCTTGAGTCACTGTCTTGACCTGCCTCTTGGAGGGAACTTGGGTGACTGGATAGATGACTTTCCCTTCCTGTCTTCTGGAGAGAGTTTAATTTTTGTTGAAATTTAACAATTCCTAGCTGAGTAGAGCACCTGAACAATATTTAGTTAGGTAGACTAATGTCTTCTCTACTCTTTTGTATTTCTCTGCTTTCACTCTTTCCACCTCTTTTGTAAGTAAAAGCTATTAAAGTCATTTTGACTTTGAGCAATAATACTTTGTATCAGCAACCACCATTATGATTTATAATTTTCATATATCTTAGTCAAACTATTAAATTTAATCCCTACAAAGTGCTATTTTATGGAGGCAGGCTTAGGTTTATTCTGATGGGCCTCTAAGGACAGATTTGAGGAAATGGGAAAAAGTTGCAAAGACAAGAAGTTAACCTTAAGGAAAGGCCAAATTTCCTAATAATGCAAATTCTCCAAAAGGAGAATAGCCTCCCTTTAAAGATCTCCCCTCTAAAGACATCTTTAAGTAAGAATTGTATGACCTTCAGCCATATGTTATACAAGGAATGTGGGAGATGTTTCCAGATTTATAGGTAGTAGAGAAAGACCTAGTATGTAGGGAGATGTTGAAGATCATAAAAAAAAATGAGGATGATATTGGAGGAAAATTCTAGGAGATGAGAGGAGAGAGCATTATGGATACTTGTTACTTGGCATGTGAAAATAAAAGGCAACCTGGTTATCAGAGACCAGGGTGAAAGAAGAGAGAGTGATATGAGAGGGATTCAAAATAAGGAGGAAGGGAAGAGGGAAATGTGTGTTAATGGTCTCAATTTTTCTGTTATTAAAAATTGAGGTGAAGTGCTTTCCAAAAAATTAATCAGTCTCTAGTAATGGTATCAAAACAAGAGGTCATTCAGCTCATTAGATCCAGAATCCTATTGATGGTAGAGGATCCATCTTTTAATCAAACATGAACTTATTGCCTTAATGACTTTCTAAAAGTATTCTTTTCCCGGTATGGCTTAGACTAGATACACCCTGAGATCCCTTCCCAAAACCTATAATTTTGCGATAACATGCTTCAAGGCAGATATTAATATTTTATTTAAAGCCACTAAACTAACAATATAAATGTCACCCAAGACAAAAATTAAAACAACGCAGGTTTAAATGAAAGACAAGAGGGAGAAGAAAGGTGGGGTGGAGTGAATGAGAAAAGGAGGCAACAACTCTTAAGAAAAACATATATCTTCGTGAGACAAGAGTCAAGATAATCCCTGAGGATAAAGACCTACAAAGGTGCTGATGGAGAAACCATCTGTAGTGGAGAGAGCATAGAGGGAGTTCTGGAGGAAAATCTCTGTATTTTGCCTGTGTGAGGGGCCTGGACAGTGCTAATTATCTTAAATATCCCCTTGAAAAATGTGACTGGAGTCATTGCAGCATAGCAGAAGACCCCAATTCCTAACTGGGGCTATGGAAGAAGAGAGGATAAATCTTTGAAAGAAGGGTGTCATAAAGATGTGATCCAATAGGTAGTAACCCTATTGGTCGAAGGAGCAAGAAGACCAAGGAGGCACTGAGACAACTTGCTGGGGGATTCTACAGAGAGAAAACATCCCCCTCCCCATAGAAATCCTAGCAACAAAACCCAGTGCAACCAAGTTTAGACTCTTGAGAGAAGAGATGTGCTTGAGATTATATAGGTATTTGTGAAGAATTAAACTTAGTTACTTGGACTTTAAATTTAGTCTATTTGCCTGTTTGGGAAGAAATATTCCTCCATTTTACAGGCAGACATCAAGCTTACTAAAATCTTAAAACAACAATAACAAAAAAAATTAGGACAAATAATAAAGAACACATCAAATTGTCATAAAATTACTCTCTGTTGTTTGGGCAAAATGAACTAATTTTAGAAGAGAGGATCTGGTTCAGGTTTGACTTCTCAAGCCTATATGGGTAACTCACCATTGTGTGAATCATCTGATCTTTTGCTAACTTTTCTGGTTCTAACTGTATTATTTTATATTGATATGGAGCAGTGATGGGCAACCTTTTGAGCTTGGTGTGTCAAAATTCACCAAAAAAAATGAGCATAACTTGGGTGGTGTGTTACTTCAAGAAAAAAACAACATATATTCATGATATTTGTAGTTTAAATAACAAAAATGTACAATTGTAATATGTAACTGTATTTAATAAACCAAAATAGGTAAATTAATATAGGTAGAATTGTCATCTATAGTGCACAGTGTGTCTACACTACACTACAGCAAATGTTTCATCCTTGGCATGGGGCCCAGACTTCTCTGTATGCAGCTGTGTGTCATCGAAAATGGCTACACATGTCAGTGCTGACACGTCTGTCATAGGTTTGCCTTCACCAATATAAAGTCTATATGCCTTAGAACACTGGATTAAGGTATTATTAACAATGTATTTCTTTAATAAATTCAAACTCTATAAACACCATTAGCTATTAAGATTCAAGAAGGAAATCTTTCGCCTTGGGAAATGTTTCTGAGTGAATTAAAATTTCCTGGTTTGTGTATATAAAAATAAAAAATATATATTTATTTTTCCTAAAGAGAATCCATTCATAGACCAAATCTATGCCACAATTGTCAGTCCTGTGCTTTATGTAGAGGAAGTATATATAAAATATCAATAAAACATTTACATTTTAATTTAACCAATGATTTTAAAATTTATTACATATTAAGCACCTGAACCTTTTATTATCAAGCAAATCCTGAGTAAAGGTTTAATCATTCCTGATATTCCTTAATTTTGGTTATTTATTGCATATGAAAATACAAAAGAAAGACAACCGTGGCTAAATATTTAAGCATTGAAAAGCTTTTCCTGTAAGAAAGGTTTATTTGAGGAACTTAATAAATGTGTCAAGTTATTTTTTGTTTAATTTGAAAAAAATACTATTTAAGGTGAAAACCCAACTTCATTTCTAAACATTAAGTAGCATACTGGAAGTTAGGGATGTTGCTAGAATATTTTCAAAAGGTTTCATAAACTATTAAATATTGACAGTCTTAGTTTTAGAGAAGATAAACTAATTCAGTGGGTTTTAAAGAGTAGGGAAGCTCTTCTCAAGTTTAGCTTTTCTAAACAACAAATTGAGTGTTACAACTTTTACCTCCCACAGACCCAACATTCACTTCCATTGGTCAAGGGCAAATACCACTGGCTCTGTATCCTCAGTCGCTTCATACCATTTCAGAGAGACAGAGCCAAAGGTAAGTTTTTGAACTTGCTTTCCTCTTTGGTTAGTGCCTTAGTTGTGTGTTTTCTTTTTTCCCTAAGATGACAACATTCTTCATTCTATTTATTTTCAAATATCATGGAGCTGACTGGTCAATTGATGTAGTTTAATATTATTAGTGACTTTATATTTTTCTTGGATATTTCTAAGGCATGATTTTGCCTTATTTGACATATTTCTAGGCAAAGTCATTTATATACACACACACACACACACACATATATATATATATACATATATATAAAATGCATGGCAAAATATTTTATCTTCCAGCAATACATGATGCCAAAATAATTAGAATAGATTCTGATATATTCTAGATGAAACCAGGATCCAGGTTCATGCCACAGCTTTTGGAGACATTGACAAAAGTCCCTGATGTTTATTGATTAGAGAGTTGATGAGAAGTAAAGTGAGAGGGAGGAAAGAATAGAGAATATAAATTGGGAAAAGTGATGCTTTTTTGTTTTGCTGGGTTTTAGACTTTTTTTAATTAATGAAGCATCATGGTACTTTGAGAGTTTCTTTCCTAAGCTGTATGCATTTTGGAAACTTTAAAAATTCTAGCACATTTGAAAACAATTATATTAGACGTTTCTTAAGGAATAAAACAATTACAAATTTCTAATTGAAGAAGAGCTAAAACAATTCATAGAAATATTGAAAGAAAAATTTAAAAAACAGAGAGTACTGAAAACAGATTGGGAGGAGGTGATCCTTAGCATATTTTTAAAGAGTTACACACAATACCTTATTGTTGGTCCCCTTAGGAAGTGAGCCAAAGACCAAGCCAGCCCTGAAATGGAGCCATGTGCACTCTTGACAGAAACACAGAATATAAAATAAAAAGTGAGAAAACCAAAAAAAAATTTTTTTAAGTACTGGCAAGAGAATATTTTCATTAGCTAATAAAACTGCTGCCTGAAATTTACAGATATGTAAATCAGAAGTCAGGTAAAACAATGGTGGGGACCATGGTGGAATGGCTCCCACTTTAATATGGTAGAACATATTTTTTAAAGAGTTTATAAATGAAACCATGTTTCTCGAGAAGGATTTCATGCCCTAACTTCAAATCCTGTTTGGGAATCAATGAATTCTATTAACACCTCCAGCAAAGGCAAAGAAAACAGATTCTTGGTTTATCCAGCAAGAGGAAAAAAAAGTTTATTTGAAGAAAGCATAGGAAGGTTGAAAAATGAGCCCCTTGTACTGCTCCCCATTCCCAGAGGAATTTTATATCCCTCTGCGTAAAACAACTTCATAAAGACTTTCTTTCAAGGCCTTCTGAGGGTCAGTATATCTGGCTGTGCATTCAGACTTGGAAAGAGCATTGACTCATGGATTCCATTTTATATGTATGGGTATGTCCATAAACTGCCACAGGTAATATTGATTTTAAATAGAACTGAAAAAATAATTATTGAAAGCATCTAGAAAGATAATGCTTTGATTTGTTTAAATAAATGAACTTAAATATGGTATGACATTATTCCAGGCATATTTGCTTATGATGAGTTCTGAATGCTCTGTCCTTGAGAAAGGAAAGTCAATATTTGTATTGCACTAATGCTTCATGAATATAAATGTATATATGTACATATATGCATGTTATTGTATATATATATATATATATATATATATGTGTGTGTGTGTGTGTGTGTGTATGTGTGTATCTCACTCTGTATCTATAGATATATATTGAGAAAGAGAGAGGGAGGGAAAGAGACAGAGACAGAGAGAGAGCAAGGAAAGAGGGGAGAAGAGAGAGGAAGAGAGAGAGGGAGAGAGAGAGGAAAGAGGGGGGAGACAGAGAGACAGAAGACAGAGAGGAAAGAGGGAGGGGGAGACAGAGAGGGAGAGAGACAGAGAGAGACAGAGAGAGAGAAGAAAAAAGGGAGGGGGAGACAGAGAGACAGAAGACAGAGAGAGGGAGGGAAAGAAGGGGAAGAAAGTAAGAGAGGGAGAGAAGGAGGGAAAGAAGGAGGGAAGGGGAGAGAGAGAGATCTTTATGTATATATCTTTAGTATTTGGGAAAACTAACTGAAAAAAAGAAATTTAAACATGTAGCTTTTTTCTTAGTGATGGCAAGCTTTGAAAACAGCAGGGTCCTAAAATAGGGAAAGAGATAAGATGGTGATTTGGCCAAAAAATTATACAGTAATAATGATAGTGATATATTACTTTGCTAAGTAGAGGAGATTTATTTTTGAAATGTTAGTCTTAATCTCATGCTTTTTCATGGGAACAATTCCAAGTATGACCTTTGGAAATGTATGCTACCTTTTTACTGTGAGACGGAAAAATGCAAACCTTGGATCTCTATCAAAGTTCAGATAAAATACTCCATTCCAAAGCTAAAAGACAAAATGCTTTTTTCCCTTTAACCTTGATCTGCTTAAGAAACTTTTTAAACCTATTTTCTAAAAAAAATAATACAATGGAAAGATGGACTGGATTTGGAGACAGAAAACCTAGGTTTCCATCTTGGATCTGTCATTGACTGCCTGTAACCTTGGGTAACTTACTTGACCTCTGAAGTCCTTAGTTTCACCATCTGTTAAAGAAGGTGGTTTCAGTACAATGCCTTTTAAGATCCTTTCAAGCTCAAAATCTATGTTTCTATCACTTACTAATGTTAAATAGCATAAAAGCATAAATTATAGTCAGCCTCCATTGTTAAAAGTCACAAACTTTCCTGTACCTGCTTTCCTCATCTGTGAACTATGTTCAGTTTTAGAATCTCTCTCGTAAAAACCTGGAGAAAGTTTTTATGAGATGTTGGTGGCTTAGCCCTAGATAATATATTTATCAAATTTACAGAACAGGTTGTGCCATGAATAGAGTACTAAAGTTGAAATTAGGAAAATTGACACGTGATAGTTATTTGTCACTAACTTTTGTGGTGCCTCTACTTTCTGCTTTGTAAAATGAAGGAATGGATCAATGGACAAGGATCTTCTAGTCCTAAAATATTTAACCTTTCTGTGTTTATTTATCTGTAAAGTGAGGAATTGGGGTTCAGTGGCTTTGGATGTTTCTACTAGCTTTAAAGCTAGGCTTCTGGTCAGTCATTTCAGTCATGGTCAGCTCTTGGTGATTCCATTTGGTATTTTTGGCAAAGATACTAAGGTGGTTTGCCATTTCCTTCTCTAGCTAATTTTATAGCTGAGGAAACTAGGGAAAAGAGGATTAAGTGACTGGCCCAGATTCACAGTTACTAAGTGTCTGAGGCCAAATTTGAACTCAGAAAGATGAGATTTATTGACTTCAAGCTCAGCACTAACTAGCTACCCCTTCTATGATGCTAAGTTCCTTAAATTCCCTTTGCCTCTGTTTCCTTATCTGTAAAATGAGGGAGTTAGACTTGCTAGCTTCTAAGGTGTCTTCCACCTAGGATCCTGTGATGTAAAGCTCATAACTAATTTTCTGGAAAAAAAAGATGCCAAAAAAAGAAAATAACCTAATCAAGATGGGTTGGAATGATGTGCTTATTTTAATATATGGACATTTTATTTAATAAACATTTATTTATATACAAACATAGTTATGTAATCAAGGTCTTATATTCAATTAAAAATAGTGAAACAAAAATGGAATGGGAAAAAATACTCCCAGGCACCACTTCAATGTGGAAACAGACCCAAGATTCTGGTGGAATGCAAGTTCGAATATGCATCCATAAAATAAATGGTTCCTAGAGATGTTCCTTGTAGGAGCTGGGTTTAGAATATGGGGCCGGAACATCTCTCTATATTTCAGGCTAGTCAGTCCACATCGGGACTATTGTTCTAGGAATGGCATTTTAGAAGGTCAATATTCAGAAGAAGAAGACCAGAAAAGTGAAATGACTTCTGAGCCTTGAAGGAAGTTAAAGATTCTAAAAGGGTGAAATTGAAAGAGTGAACTCTAGACAATTCTAGAATTCTAGTGAAAAGTCATGGAGGTGGAAAAAAATGGTTTGCCCCAACAAAAATGCTATTCATATTGTTAATTACCTATGAATAGAAAAGCTACCAGTTTAAGATATTTACCTTTGTCCCTAACTTGATATTCCTATTTTGTAGATAAGGAATTAAAAAATTTATTTTTAACTGTGTATTGATAAGTGCTTTTTTTTTAATTACCTAAGATTGAAGAATGAAAACTTTAGCAAGAATTTTCCTGGGACTTTTTGTCTTTGATGCTGCTTTGGCCGCACCTACCCTAGGATCTATTAACTATGACTCTGAAACCTACGACATGACATTGGAAGACCTAGATAATTTCTACAATTATGAAAATCTACGTATTGATCAATCAGAGGTAAGCGAATGCTTTCTCACTATAGTATATTTTAAGGTACTTCTGGGTAGTAAATGAAATGGCTTAGATCAGTTTATCGAGAATTTTTGTTTTAAACATAGTTGTATATGTTCTCTTCTTTTTGGGATCATTTGGATTTACCCTATTCTCTTTGTATTAGAATAATTTCATATTTTGTTTCCTCCTCCCCTCTCCATCAATGAATATTATTCACGTTTTCCAAGGGAAATGAGGGCAGTGTTCCTTGAATCAGGATTTTAGAGCCTGAAGGGTCTTTAACAGAAGTGTGCTACTAAATGTTTAACAACCAGATCTCCAAAAAAAGGGGCAAATATACTTTCAAGTTCAACCTGAATTATTAACATTTCCCCCACGGTTTTCTTAAGTCTAAACAATTAAGAAAACAGTAAATCAAGCTCTGATTCATACTATTTACTGATTTCTGAAGTGTAATGCTCATATTAAATATTTATTTGTTGGCTCTCCTGAACTAGTCCCATCTAGTTCCAGATAACCCCTGGATCTCAAATTTCATATAGTGCAATGGTATCTTTAGGGAAATAGAGGCCAACATAGAAGAATCTCCTTGTCTAAAGTCACACAGATACAATTCCTTCCCTTTCTTCAATCCCCAAGTGATTTGAGGGATCCCAAGTAGCTTTCATTAAACAAGTCAATATTGTTTTTCTAACCTCTAAATTTTTACCCAAACCTATTTTTTATTTCTAGTTGGAATGAAGATTAAATTTGAAATTTTTAAGGACAAATTACATGAATAGAGGAGGGAAAATGTATTTGAGACCAAACAGGATAAAAGAAAAAAAATGAAATGGAGACTATATGGCATAAAGGGGTATAGGAGGTCAACTTGATGCTAGAGACAAGATTTGATGCAGTAGAGCCTGGAACAGTTAATATACTCTGATTTATTATAAAAGAGTAATTTAGAGAACAAAGTCATTAAACCCTCATATGATTCAAATATTGTCATTTAATAATGAGATTGGATGATTTTTAAATAGTCAACAGATAGTAATTTTTTTTACTCTAATTCCTTGGGTAGAGGGATATGTGACTTATATGAACTGTAACTCATATATGGTTTTCATAAGAATAAATTAATTGAAATTCTACAACCAAAATAATAATCTTAATAGAGCAAAATACATAAAACCACTCACTTTCAACAAAAAAAAGGTATTAAGTGTCTGCAATTTCATTAAGAAGGATTTTGTAATTTTGAAGCAATCACATATATGTTAATTTGGGGAATATTATATTATGTTTGCCACTAGTAGGTGGTAACAATGGATAGAGCACTGAGTGGCCAGGAGTTAGGAAAACCTGAGATCAAACCCAACCTCAGACATTGACTAGCCATGTGTCCCTAGACAAGATAATTGTTCCTGTTTGCCTCAGTCTTCTCACTTATAAAATGAGCTGGAGAAGGAAATGGGAACCACTCTGGTATATTTGAAAAGAAAACTTCAAATCGAGTCAAAAAGATACAACTGAAATCACTGAATCAAAATATTTATGTTCATGAAGAAGCTATTAGGACAGAATAGTCCAGAGGACAGAGTCCTCAGGATCAAGAAGACCCCTTACTCAAGTCCTCCTTCTGGTGTATAACTGGTTTATGATGTTGGATGAATCATACCACTTTTTAATTCCCCAAGTAATATTCCCCAATTCTTCCTCAAGCAAAACAAAAGTTATAAGGTCATAAGAAGCCCCATACACTGATCAAATCATAAGTCTGGTCCTGCCTCCCATCACTCACCCACAGAAGAAAACAAAAAAAAAAAAACACATTTTATTTCCCCTGATTTTTGTTACTCTGTGATATGTAAGTTTCAGATTTTATTTGAGATCCGTATGTCCAAGTGCATTATTCCAAAACATTATTTTAAATTCACCAGCCTTCTCAAGATACATAAGGAAAAAAATGCATAATGTTTCTATTGTTTCTGTTGGTTCAGGGCTATAGTTTGGCAGAGTGGACAAAACCATGAATCTAGACTCAGAAAACTTGAGTTCTAGGCTTGGCTCTGCTGATCCTAGCAGTGTGACTATAGACAGATCACAGTCATGAACATGTGAATGAGAATTTTCAAACACTTACTATGTTCCAAGCATTGTTTCTTCATCTTCTTTTTTCTTCTTCTCTTTCTGTTCTTCCTCCTCTTCTAAAATATATAAATAATAAACTACCCTGAAGTGAGATCAACACAACTTAGTATTTTTGAAGCACCCACTATGTGCCAGGTTCTGTACTAAACATTGAGAATAAAAAAGTTAAAAAGTAGTCCCTTCTCCCTGCCCTTAAGAAGTTCACAATCTAATCAGGAGACAGGTGAACAAGTATGCACAAACTAGATTGATAAGAGATTATTTTGGAGATCATCTAAGAAAGAAGGAACTAGGATTAAGGGGGACCAGTGAAGCCAGTTGGCTCAGTAGATAGAGAACCAGACCTAGATCTGTTCTTGGACACTTCCCAGCTAGGTGATCCTGGGCAAATCACTTAAGCCCCATTGCCTAGCCTTTACCATTTTTCTGCCTTTGAAACAATACACAGTAAGTATTCATTAAAAAAAAAAAAAGAATGGGCAAGGAGGACAATGGCATTCTAAATAGCAGAGAACATTGGGGGAAAGGCATTTATGTTATATATAATATATTATATATTATATAATAGTACAATATATAAATGTATAATATTTATTTAATACAATATAATATATAAATGATCACATAAATTGATTAAATGTGTACTATGTAATGAATATATGAATATGTATATAATATAAAGAAATTATATATATATATATATATATATATATATATATATA
>NC_058134.1:240830650-240858268 GCF_016433145.1 Gracilinanus agilis
CTCTTCTCTTCTCTTCTCTTCTCTTCTCTTCTCTTCTCTTCTCTTCTCTTCTCTTCTCTTCTCTTCTCTTCCCTCTCTCCTAATTATTCACTCTCAGACCCAATTCTCTCCCTTTGGCTGTCAAACTTTGGGATAATAACTGCTTCTAATAATAGAATTATATTATAATTATAGTAGATATATTATATTGGAATTATCTTATTATATTAAAATTATATTAATTATAGAAGACATAGATTATAGGACATGGCATCCATTAGTTTAATACTTTTAATTGAATGTATGATGAAAAAGAAACATTTTCACCTGATAAAATATCAGAACGAAAGCATCTTTGGTAATTTAAATGGGGCAGGATAATTGATCGATTAGATCAATTCAATCAATCCTCATTCTCATGCTAAAGATTTGGAATTATTTGTAAATCTGACATCCGTATTTCATAAACTACATTTTTGATAACCCATCATTTATGTTTCTCCTTCTATGTTGTTTAATTTTCACTCCTGTTAGGAGGCACCAACTTGGGAATTTTTTAAAAAATAGGTCACATTTCCATCATACTTTCCAATTTACAAAATGTGCTTTCCCCCGTAATAATCCTATGAGGTTGGTAATATGATTTATACCCATTTTGAGATAAGGACGCTGAGTTACAGAGAGACTGTGTGACTTATCCTTAGCTAATAACAAAATATTGGTTCATTTCTTACATGCATGAGCACATACACACATATTTTAACTCTCTATCAATACATTATACAGGATACCATTTCTGGGAAAATAATCCCAATTCATAGAGCAGCTGGTTGGGATATTATTTTCAAACTAAGGAACAAACACCCACTATTTCAATTCATTAGAGAGAAACATTCAGTCAGGAGGGAAAAAGAATTGTGCAGATGGTGTTTAATTACGTTTTCTACTTTATTTCTTTTGCATGTTCTTTTTTTCTTAAAATTTTAACTCATATTTTTGATTAAAAGCAATTCTATCTTCTTTGCTAAAAAATCTAAAATAGGTAAAAGTATTTTGTAGAATGTTACTATGTTAAAAATGAATGTTGATAGGTAATAATAATGTCATTTTTGAATATTTAAGGTATATAATGTGATTCACAAAAAATTATCTCCTTTCAGCCTCATAAGAAGCCTGTGAAATGTATCATTACTACAATGTATAATTATTATCTCTATCTTATTGATGAGGAAAATGAGGCAGAGGGGAGTCATAGCCTGTGTGCCAGGCATTGTACTAACTGGCAGGGATGTAAAAATTTAAATGAAACAGTCCCTACCCTCCAGGAACTTATCTTCTATCAGGAGAAGACATACATACTTTTTTTTTTAATTCGCTATATTCTTGTCTTAAAGTCAATACTAAGTATCTATTCCAAGGCAGAAGAAGAGTAAGGACTAAGCAATTGAGGTTAAGTGACTTGCCCAGGGTTACACAGCTGGGAAGTGTCTCAGGTCAAATGTGAACCCCAAACCTAACCATCTCTAGGTCTGGTGCTTTATCCACTATGTCAACTACCTGCCCCAACATACATTTTTAATTAATAATAGCTAAATGAAAATATCATTTTAAAGTTTGCAAAACAGTTTACATATGTGATCTCATTTGATCCTTAAAATAACCGATGGTGATAGGTGTAATTATTTTTTTCCATTTTACAGGTAAGGAAACTGAGGCGTAGAGAAATTAAGTGAGTTGCCTAAAAGTCAGAAAACTAATAAATATTTGAGGTAAAATCTGAAAATAGCTCTCCCTTGCATCCAAGTCCTGTGCTATGTAACTATGCCACAAAGACACATTAATAGCATCTAATCTTATATAAGATTTAATAAAAATCCAGTTATTTTATAAGTATCTTTTTTTGTTTCGTTTTGTTTAAGGTCTTTAGTCTTTTCTCCTAGGGGCAGCAAGTTGGCACAGTAGATAGAGTACCAGGTACAGAATCAAATCTGGCCTCAGATACTTACTAGTTAAGGCTCCTTGGACAAGTCACACTAATTCTGTTTACCTCAGTTTCCTCATCTGTCAGATGAGCTGGAGAAGGAAAAAGCAAACTACTCCAATACCTTTGGCAAGAAAACCCCAAATGTCAGACATGGATAAAACTGAAAGTCTTTTTTACCAGCAGCACCAATTATTTTTTTTCTTCATCCTAGTAACAGTTTATATAATTTGCCACAGAAACTTCTAGTATGTGTTTTCTCCTCTATTAGAATATGTCCTTGAAAGCAGAGACTTCCTCAATTTTCTCCTAGAATATTGCAGTATTTTGCTCAGAGAAAGCACTCAACACATGCCTGAAAAAGTCATTCATTCATTCATTGATTCATACCACCTGATATTTTTTACTATCTATTTTTCTCACAACTTCATTGGAGTTCTGATCCTGGTATCATTACCTCCTTTTTTTCCAGATTAAAAAAAAAGAGATGAGTGACTTGCCCACAGCTATTAAAAGGCATGATATAATTCAACAAATGTGTATGAACCACCTATTATGTTCTAGGCAGTGGGTACTAGAGCTATTAAGACAAAAAGAAAAAGGAAAGAAAAAAATTAGTTTACTGGAATGATACAAAATGAACAAAGAACCATAGCTCAAGGAAAATTGAGAACACAGCTAATAAACACTGGAGCCAGCAGAAGAACAACTGCTTTATTACTTCAAGTTCATCTTGTCTTTCCACTATCCCATACCTGCCCCTTGAGAAAATTAATTAAATTCAAAAGTTTCCACAATTGGCATAATAAGCAAGAACTCATTTTTCGACTGCCCCTGCGTCTCGGAGGTCTGATAGGCAAGGTGAGATAACGTTTTGATATCACAGCCCAGTCCACATTGGACACCCTTTGTCTGAAGCCTGAGCTGTTCTACAGACTTTGCCAAATGCATTTTTTAACCTCAGCTGTTTCCAAGATAAACTAGAAAATGAGATTCAGCTTTCACTGCCACCACACTGCGTTCACATTCCTTTAGATAACTAATCAGGATCACTTAGCGTGCATATGAGGACAGAGGCTAGTGCTGGATATAATTTCATTGACCTCACCGAAGTAATGCCAATTGGTTTAACCTAAAGAAAAAGAAACCCCATCTCTGGGTCTGGCTGTCCATCCACTGTGCCACCCAGATGCCCTGCCACTTTCCCTTCTCAATGTTCCAGGCAACACACTAAGGCTGAAATTGCTGAGTCTGTAAGTTGCAGGGTGGGTGCCAACCTACAGTGGGAGAGGAAATTTCCTCTTCTAGGAATTCTCTATTATAATGAAACAAAAGGCCTACCCCCCCCATTTCTATCTATGGCATGCCAAGATGAGAGCCTTAGACTACTAGCTTTGGAAGCTCATTCACAGCCAGCAACATGATGCAAATTGGGATGGTTAAAAGGATGATAACTCTTGACCCGAGTTCAAATTTTGATTCTTCTACATAATATCTGTGTGAATTTGGGAAAGTAATTCTACACAATTTTTGGGAAAACTTTCATTTTTTTCCTCTATAAAATGAGGGAAACTGAACTGGATGATTTCCAAGGTCCTGGTTAGTGCTAAAACTCAGAAGATCTATCATCAGGAAAAATAAATTCAAGATGTACTACTACCAGAGAAGGCAATGTGTGAGAGAGAAGAGAGACATGATTCTGAAGTCTCAAGTCCTAGGTTTAAATCCTATCTCTAATGTCTACTGCCCATGTGACCTTAGGCAAGTCATTTACCTCTCTTGCCTCAGTGTCCTTATCTGTAAAATGGGGGTGATAATAAAAGTATCTCCTTCATGAGGTTGTTATGAGGATGTGTGAGTAAATCACTTTCTCAGTCTAAAAGTGTTATAGAAATGGTAGCTATTATTATGGACATCTCTCCCTGCCAATGTAGATCAGCATCTTTCTGCAATGACTGGATATTTATTTAATTATTATTATGATGTTGTTGTTATTGAGTCATTTCAGCCATGAAGGATATTTATCCCTAGTCACAAAGAATTTACAGGTCTTGCTTAGGAACAATTGGCAAGTAGTTATCAGTGGCAAGACCTTCCTGACTTGAGGCAAGCTTTCTAATTCCACTGTTATGCTGTATTTATCTTCCATCTATCCATCCATCCATCTATCAACTGTCTGTCTATACACCATTAGACTGCCCACCAATCTGTTCATCCCTCCATCAAACTATCAATCTATCCATCCATCCATCCATCCATCAAATTATTTGTCAATCTGTCCATTCACCCATCAAACTCTCTGTCTGTTGTTTTCTATCCATCCAACTGTTTATGTGTGTCAATCTGTCCATCCATCAAATTATTTTATATGCACATATATGTGCACAAATATATTTAATATCATCAACCCAATTATCAAAGTTTTGGATGATATGTGTATCTAAATACATATTCTATTTAGATTATAATATAGTCACAAAATATACATATATGTCTATCATAACCCTTTAAAATTTTGTTTCCATTATTTTAACCTTATCATTTATATGTAAAAATTGAGGACCTGGTAATTCATCTCATGAACTTACTTTGAGGTCAGACATAGCTTATTTCACCTCTTACTAGCAGCTTTAACTTCACACACACACATACGCTTATATCTAGAAATGTGATGGATTATTTAATTATTATTATGATGTTGTTATTGAGTCGTTTCAGTCATGTCTAACTCTTCGTGACTCAATTTAGGATTTTCTTGGCCAACATATTCAAGTGGTCTGCCATTTCCTTTTCCAGCCCAATTCACAGTTGAAAAATTGGAGGCAATATGGTTAAGTGACTTGCCCAGGGTCTCTTAGCTAGTAAGTGTCTGAGCCCAAATGTGAATTTTTAAATTCAGGTGTTTCTGATTCCAGACCTGGTACTCTATCCGTTATGCCACCTAGTTGTGCATCCCTCCCCACTCTAGTTGTTATGACTTTTAGTAAGTGTAATGTAATTTTTAAAAAAAAACAACTACCAAATAATCGGTTTAATAGAACTACTCTTTCTCCTTTCTGAAGAAAAAAAATCTAGAATCACAGTATCAAAATAACAGAATCTGAAAGTTCAAAGAACCTTGGTGGCTATCTAAACCAACCCATACATGAAAAGAATCTGGACAAGGAAGGAAGGGAGAGAGGGAGGAGAAGGGAAGGAAGGAAAGGAGGAAGGAAGGAAAGAAGGAAAGAACAAAAGAAGGAAAGAAGGAAGGAAAGAAGGAAAGAAGGAAGGAAGGAATGAAGGAAGAAAGGAAGGAAGGAAGAAGAGGGAGAGAAGGAGTGAGGGAGTGAGTGAGGGAGGAAAGCATTAATAAGTAAGCACTTACTATGTAGAGAGCTCTGTACTGAACTCTGAAAATATAAAAAGAAAAATAAAATGGTCCCTGCTCTCAAGAAGCTCCAAAGGAGGGGGAGAAATCACAAATGGGATCTGTAGATTCAAATGATATCTTTGAACATCATTTTGCTCCAATATAATATGAGGATGATAATCCCTTTAGCTTTCACTTCACAGGATTGATTTAAAGTCATTGGACATGCTTGTGAAAAATAAATCAATTATATAGATTACTTATGGTTCAGATCTCTAGGAACTACAAACTTAGATTTGGTGTATTTCGAGCCTACCTCCAAGTAAATCATTTTACTAATAGTGCCCCAAAAAAGGTGATTCTCCTTAAAACTTTACTGCAAGATCAAAGATCTTAAGGAAAAGAGAATGACAGCTACATCAGGAAATTTTAAGAGTCTACCTCATACCATCAGTGTGCAGCAATAACTATAACCCATATATGTTTATGGGTTTATGTTTATAATATGTTTATATATGTATTGTGTATATGTATACATATATGTGTATTATAATAATATGTATATATTATATTTAAATCATGATGATACCCTACATTTACCATCTAGCTTGAGAGAATAAAGCCAACCAAAGTCACAATATGATCTTTTGTCTTTGGGAAATCATATATTCTGGTAATGAATATCATTTCAAAGTCCCTTGTCAAGTTGCTCAGCAATATTAATTGACATTATTCTATCTAGACTGGATGATAAATTCTTTGGGAGCTAAGAAGCTGAAACTCCATTTTCTTTAAAGCTTGAGGCCATGGCCTTGAATAGAGAGCCCCAGTAAGCTGTAACATAACTGAATCAGAATATTTATCTGGTAATTGCAAATGAATTGTCACCTCCCTGAGACAATAGTAATAAATGAACGTGGGGGAGAATAAACACAAGGGTGAGGAAAAAATATTGAAGTCCTCTAAGAAACAGAGACTAGAGAGAAATACACTTGAATGCACTCTTTAATTCATCTTGAAAGATGGCTTTCCTAGAGAAAGTCCACTTTGAAATTTTAGCCTTATCAAAGGAATGATAGTAGAAAATTTTAGATTTATTATCTATTTAAAATAAAAATGAGCATGTGCTTTAAAATTTCAGCAACTGCAAAAAGCAATTTAACATCCTTTGAATTATTGATAATTTAGAATTTTCTCGGATACTCTTCTATAGCACAGAAACAAGTCAATAAAATTAATTTTAATACTTTAATCCTTAACAGATCTGTTTCTATATCTCTGGTTCTGTCTGTCCCACTGTTTCTCTGCCTTCTCTGCCTCTCATTCTTAACTTGGCATATCTTCATTCTTTAAAAACGTTTTGATAACTGTATTTCAAAATAATTGGTTTCCTTTCTAAACCTATTTGTTTTAGCTTATGTATTTAAAAATATGATGATGAGAAGGAGTCTGTAGATTTTCTTCCTAATCTATTATTAATCTATCAAACTATGTATCATCCATTTATTTTGTATAATTTTATATTATATTTATATGATTGTTATATTTTATATTATATAAATAAATCTTATCTGTTTAGCTACCATTTATCAGACAGCTAGGTGGCTCATGGAGAGAGTGGCAGACCTGGAGTCAGGAAGAATTGAGTTCAAATACAGCCTCAGACTTTTATTAGCTGTATGGCCATGGGCAAGTCACTTAACCCTGTTTGTCTCAAAATTCTCATCTGCAAAATGAGCTGGAAAAGGATATGGCAAACCACTCCAATATCTTTGCCAAGAAAACCCCTGAATAACAACATTAGTGTAAATATTACCTATCTCCAATACCATTTATCTACTATCCAATTATGTATCATCTATTTGTTTTATCATCTGCCTCGCTGTCATTCATCTGTCTAGATATGCATATGTCATCTATATCTATCTGTCTGTCTAATTGTCTATTTCTTATCTATTTATCTATGTCTGTCTTTGTCTGTCTTTCTTATCTATCTATCTACCTATATACTACCTAGCTAGCTAACTAGCTAGCTAGTTAGTTCTTTGTCTATCTGCTTGTCTGCCTGTCTGTTTATAAGTTAGTCTTTTCACTGATCATGTAGATACCTTCCATCCAGCTGTCTACTCTCCTTTTGTCAAGGAGTGTTGTGGGAAGGAAGGGCTGCTTAAGTGAAATAAATAAACTCAACATTAATAACAGAACCAAGAAGAAAGGTATGAGCAAACTTGGTTGCACAAGATCAGTCAACTCCCAGAATTATACATTTCTACTAGCTTACATGAAATCATTCCCTCACTGACAATGAGAACACCAGGCTAGCAAGAGGCAGTCCTAAATTCATTTTTAAAAGGTTTCATTTTCAAACCATTTTGATATCAGTGATGATTGGCTGTAGATGAGCTATGCATTCCTTTTGTCAGTTGTATTTCTGAAGCTCTTCTTATTCCAAATATGTTTACACTATTACTATCTAAGTTTGGATTATATTTTATTGAGGAGAGAGACAGAAAGAAAGAGAGCTAAAGAGACAAAGACAGAAATGAGGGGAAAAAAGACAGAGGGACAGAGATAGACTGATATTATATTTTTCTATCCTATATCTCTACTATTATTAACTATATCTGTATATATTGGTATCCAGATATGAATAAGAAGTTGAACTTGAAATCAGAAATACAAATTATAGAGCAGGCCCCAACCTTCACTGGTAGCATTTAATTTGGTTTCTGCTTTATTGAGAAGACTGAAGCCACCTGAGATGAACTCTCTCAAATTCACTAATCTTCTACTCTTCCGTATTTTTTCAGCCTCCTCATTCATCCTCTCCTCCTTCCTCTGAAGAGTGTCCTCCTAATTTTGAGGGAGTGTCATCCATGTTCTTTGCTACAGATAATGCCTCAACTTATCCCTTCAATAGCATTCCCTCTTACAATTGGAACTGGACCCAATAGTCATCCTCTGGAACTCATGCTTCTTTGCCTTCCCATCTCTCCACAAACATGGTTAGCTATCTTATAGTTTAAAACAAGAAAAGACTTTCTTTGGTTCCCATCTTGCTACTGTCCCATGGGCAGCTTTCTCTCCTCCAGATCATGGCGAAACATCTGGAAAATGTTGCCTACACTTGATGCTTCTACTTTCTTATCACCCCATCAGTCATCAGCCTCTTGACATCTGGCTTCCATCTCCACCACTCGGAGAAACTGTTCTCTTGAAAGCTACCAGTTACCTTCTAATCACTAAATTCAGTGGTGCCCTTTTCAATCCTTGAACTCCCATTAACCTCTCTGTAGTATTTGATGTTTTGCCACTTTCTAGTTCTAGATGCTTTCTTCTCCCTTAATTTCATAGTATTTACATAATCTAGTCTTTTTATCTCTTTTCTCTGAAAAGTTTTGTCTCTTTCAATGGCTTTAGGTACTTTTCTGAAGCCAATGAGCAAATGTTCCCAAGCTTCTGTCTTGGGCTCTCTTATCTGTTAAGACTCTCTCCCTTGGCAATGTCACTTACTTATATTAACTGTGTTTCATAATCTGTATCTTCAGTTTTGACCTTTCTGGTTTCCTCCAACTTCCTACAGAATCTCTATACCTGAACCTTCCCTGATTCCAGTGAATGCAACATATTTGCAGCATAGTTAGTTGTTTAATTCTTTACAAACCTGCTCCTGATTCGGACTTCAGGTTTTTTTTTGTCAGTAGTATTATTAATTTCTTACTTTCCCATGTTTAAAACCTTCAGGAGTTCTTTAACTCTTTCCTCTCCCTCATATTTCATGTCAAATCAGTCATCAAGTTCTACCCTACTCAATATAATCCATTGCTTCTTCTTCCCTTTTCTATCAATCCATCACATGCCTTTACAAAGACTTCTTCTTTGCAAAGACTCCCCCTGGGGGAATGGGAGGATGAGAACCATGGCCATGAAAGTGGTAGAAGCAGGCACCATGGAGTGCTTACAGATCGGTTAGACATCAAAAAAGCCAAGGTCATCCAATGCATACTAAGCCATCATCAATCATTCTGACTTTTGTCTTGCCACTGGACTTCAATGACTGAAAGCGAGAGTCAGGTCAATGACTTTGTGCAACTTTGTACTTAAATCTATGAGCTAGTGAATAAAACATCATCAGTGAGGTCACTTTGGTCCTCTTTGAGTATGAAGAACAACCAATCAACCAATGTGCCTTTATCAATTGCCTTGGCTATGGTAGTCGTCTCTGAGTAGATCTTCCCACATCAGTCTCCCTTCACTCTTAAATCTATTCTCTCCTTCACAACTGGATTTTTAAAAATGTTTAGATCTAGTCCTATCTCTCTTTTTGCGCAAAACTCTTTACTGCCACCCTACTGCTTGCTGAACAAAGCTCAAATCACTTAGCCAGGCATTTAAAGCTCATTAAAACTGGACACTACACTACTCCATTTTTGCCTCCTCACCTCCAACTTTGACCTTCCATGTACACTACACTCCATCTAACTAGACTACTTATTATCCTTAGATCATACCTTTTGTACCATATCTTCTATTTCCCTCATCTTTGCTTTTGCTCATAATTTCTAAAGCCAATCAAATATATAAAAATTCGGTAGATCTCACCATGTCCCAGGACTAACTTGTTGGTATTTCCAAGATTATTAACATGTTTGGATCCCATCTTGAGATGAACTTGCTCTAGGAATGGTGATAATAAGATGGGAATAACAAAAAAGGGACGAGTAAGGAAAAAAAGTTCCTTAATTCTCTACAGTGTTAGGACAAATATCAGGGCAGGTATTACAGTGTAGTGTAAGAGAAAGAACCTGGGTTGGAAATCAGACAATCAGCATTGGCTCCCAGCTCTGATACTATTTGTGTGTCCATGGTCAAGTTGCCTACCCTTTTTGAGCCTTGATTACTTCATCTATAAAATGGAGACAATAAAACTTTTCACTCACTATTGCACTGGATTTTCTTGTGCAAAATATTTGACAAAGTGTTATACAAAGGTGGTCTGTCATAAATGTGAGATACAAAGTACTCTAAAAATGGTCTTGTAAATTTGATCCTGCATCCATAAGGACTATATCCTCAGTGTGCCTTCTAGTAGTTAGTGTCCTGTTTGCCATGCTCTAGTAAATTTTCTTTAGAGAGGACATCCAATTTTCTGTTTCTGAGCATTCTCAGAAGCATTAATGATATTCAATGTGATGCTTCTCCTTTGTTTATACCATAGAATTAAGGGGGGGAAAAACAACCCACGCTAATCACAAAGTGGTGTTTAGAAGATGCATCTATTTCCCAAAGATGCATTTGGCAAAGTGCATATACATATTAATTCTGTGAATTACTGCATTAAATGTTATTTACTGGTGCTATAATTGTCTCACTGCAATCAGAGAACTTGGGCTGTATCTGAGACATCTAATCAGGAATGCAAATATGATACATATTTCGATACTCTCTAATGTGTAACTTGTTTGCTCGAAGGAACTAAAATAACAACAAAAAACCCAGGATCTGAATTATTTTTCTCCCTTTCCTAAATAAATATACACAGAATAGATGAATAGTTAAATAATTAAATGTCTGAATCAATAAAGGAATCAACAAATAACAGGATAGAAAGATGGATGGATGATAGATATGAATAAGTAAATAGATATAGATAGAAAGATGGATAGAGATAGCTAGGTAAATAAATGGATAGATACAGATATTAGAAATGTAAATAGATGTATAGATAGAAAAATAGATGGATGGATAGAGAGATACATATTGATAGATACAGATAAGTAGATGCATGAAGGGATAGAAAGGTATAGATAGATAGATAGATATACATATATAGAGAGAGAAAGAGAGAGAGCGAGTATAGAGAGACAGATAGAGGAAGATGGATTGTATATGTATATAGATAGATATACATATATATATATATATATATATATATATAGAGAGAGAGAGAGAGAGAGAGAGAGAGTGTATAGAGACACAGATAGAGGAAGATGGATTGTTGCTGGGTGAATTAATGAATAGAGAAAGAACTATATATAACCAGAAAGTAGATGTCCTCAAATTTATGCCACATGAAGATTAGTTAAAGAAAAGTGAGAACATACAGACCAGAGAAGAGAAGACTTTGTATGTGGGACATCAGAGGGACTATCTAATATTTGAAAGTCTGCCACCAAAAGGAGTAATAAAAACTTATTTTGTTTGACCCCAGAAAGCAAAACAAGGAGAAAATGGTTGCAGTTTGAAAAGTGAATTCAAATTTGTCAGTATTATAATCAGGAGTTTGAAAGGGTCACAGAGGTCATCTAGTTCAATGTTCTAATCTTGCAGACAAGGAAACATAGTCTCTGAGAGATTAAGTGATTTGTCAAAAACTTCACAGGTAAGGATACACAGGTAAATGTGTGACAGCTGAGAGGAAACCAAAAAAAAAAGTTCCTAAGCATTAAAGCTATCTAAATGTGATGAGTTCCCCTCTGCTTTTCCCTGGGCATCTTCAAAAAGGGTTCAATAATCATTTCTCAGACAGGTTGGAAAGGAGAGGTTTTTGTTTTTGTTTTGTTTTGTTTTCAGGAAAGAATTGGACTATAAAATTGTCCCTGTGGTGTCTTCCAACTCTAAGATCCTGAAATTATTTAGAAAAGCCTAAAGTAAGGGAAACCTGGGTTCCAATTTTACCTTAGACACTATCTATGGGCCTCTGGGCACATCATTTAATCACCTTAAGCCTCAGTGTCTTTATTTGTAAAATGAGAAAGTGGACTTGATGGTCTCCAAAATTCTTTCCAGCTCTAAATTTATGATCCTTTGAACCAAACGAATTGTTATCATTTTATATTTTTCTCAAACCCTTACGTTCTGTCTTAGAATGAATATTAAGTATTGGTTCCAAGGCAGAAGAATAGTAAGAGCTAAACAATTGGGGTTAAGTGACTTGCCCAGGGTCACACAACAAAGTGTCTATGGACAAATTTGAACCCAGGTTCTCCTGATTCCAGATCTTCCTCTCTATCTCTGTCATTTTCTTAGGCCTAGATTACCAACAGAACAACAAATTCAAGCCCTGGTTTGTATTATTTGCCATTTTCCAAAGTGTAGATGTTAATGCTAAAAATTTAAGACTCAGCTCTAGTGAGCCAGTGACATCTCTGGAAGGAACCTTAGAGCACATTTGGTCTATCTCACTCATATAGATGTGATTCCAGTCCATATGCTTTGACTGCATTTCCACTCCTCCATATTCTACCCTATGCCACTTCAGTTGTTGCTGAATAAATTAAGCTTGAACCTTCACTTAATAAGAGACCACGTTTCCAAAAATAAGCAACAAGGCAAAAATCTAAATCCATCCTTTTAATTCTGAAAATAAATTGTTCCAAAAAGGAAAATGATCATTTTCTAAGCTGAGTAATTATAGTCTAAAATACTATGGTATTAAAATAACTCCATTTCCTGGGGTTTTTTTCTTAATTGTTGAACATCTAGATTTTATAACTCAATGAACACATATATGTAGTTGTTGATAATCTGTGCCTAAAGCTATTTTTTTTATTCCATCTGATAAGTGAGGTCATGTAGCTTTTGCCCCAAACCAGTGAAAATACAATTTTCCATAGTCAGGATGTGTAAATATTTTTTTTCCCCTTAGAGTCCTAGAGACCCAAGCCAGTGACTCAGGAATGTGCTTCTCCCTTTAGGCTCCATCCATTCCAGAGCACATCTGTCTCAATTTCCGTTGTTGCCTTTCCCTCCTTTTGGTTTCTCCCCAACTCTTATTCCTTCTTAATCTGACTCACAGACCCCCACAGATGGAAACAGTCTGTTTCTATGTTGAAAGGGAGTTCACTCACTTTCAGTTTAGCCTAGTTCCTATTTTATATAGTCTTTAAAGGCTGTATAATAAAGCCTCACATACTGTCTGATTTTTTCCTCTGCAGTGCTTTTGATTTGAAAGAAACAGCAACATAAATGATGCCACCAACAATTTCTATAAAACTCTTTGTAAGACTTTATCCCTTCTGATCTGGTTAATGAATGATGTATAAAGTGTCTCATAAGTTTTAATGCAGTCTTGAAGCTTTAAAAGAGAAAAAATGCTTTAAAAGACTGTGAAAAGCTTAAAACTACACAACTTTTGGGGTAACCTGTAATCTATTGTCATCGTCATCACCTAGGATATTTCTAAAGCACTTTGCCTATTTTAACTACTAGATAAATACTATATAGCTAGTCTTAATAGTAGTAGACGTAGTAGTAGTTGTTGTTGTTGTTGTTGTAGTAGCAGAAATAATGGTAGTAGTTACAGTATATTCCTTAATAACCTAGGATTGGCAAATTACCAAAGTAATTTCTGAAATAGCATTAATTATGAATTTTTTCAATCTCAGAATTTTTTGTTTTATTATGTTTGTTCTAGACTTGTGATTTTGTTATTATGGGGAATATCACATTACCTTCAAGGTATTCCCAGTGAGGAAGTCCCTCTGCCAGTGTAGACCACCCCATCTTCTCAATTTATGGTCTTACAGAGATGACTGGGGCTCTGGAAGGTTAATCATACAGTCAATATGTATCAGTGAAAGGATTCGACCCTAGTCTTCCTAACACAGAAACAAGTTCTATATTCCATATCCAAAATTAATGATGCTTCTCAAGGTTTATTTGAGATATTCAAAATAAAACAGTTCTCGGGAAAATGAAAACAACTGAAGATAGACTTTAATTTATCAGAAAGTAAAAGAGAACAATGGGAAGTTGGAGAGAAGATCATATTAATAAGTATGTTTGGAGATAAGAGATGAAGGAAGCAAAATAGAATATTTCAAAGGATCCTGTTTCATAGGTGTGGATGCTCCCTCCAGAACCCTACCAATGCTTAGTAAGTGAATGAATGAATGAATGAAATAGTAATTATTATGTGTTTACTCTATACAAAGCTTTGTTCTAAATTCTGGGAGTATAACACAGAAAAGAAAGACAATATCTCTTCTCAGGGAAATCATTTTCTAATAGGGGAAAGCAGCAAGTCAAACGGAAATATCCAATGATCCTTAGCATGCACAATGCATATTGTTTTTTGATGGTGTCAATGACTTTATTGGTTAAAAATTTTCTTTTCTGCATCTTCAAATGCTTTGGCTGCTAAGAAAGTGGGAGCTATAGCACCTTTTTAAAAGTAGGACAAGGGCACATAAATGCAAAGGTCGATCCTCTGGATGAAGTCTATCAGGACTAGATTTGAAGCAGGATTGGAGGAAGTTGAGCCTACCCCCTTCAGCTGCCCACTGGGAGGAGTTAGTTAGTGTTTGGTGGTGGTGGCAGGGATGGTCCATCTCTTCTCCATAAAAGTTGCTCTTCCCAGGGATGACTGTGAAAGTTGAGCTGGAAATAGAACTGGTAGACTGAATAGAATTGCAGTTCATCTGGCTCTTGGGTTCTGGGCAAATCAAGTATTTATTAAATATTTATTATGACCCAGACACTGAGAACTGGGGATACAAAAAATAATTCCTCTTCATATTTTAATGGAGATAGCCAGTATATAACTAATTATGCAAAGTAGTTATAATAAAAAATGCCTTTGAAGACATTTGCAGTTGGGGAAATTGGTTTTTGTAAGCTGATGTGGCTGAAATCATGATCTACTAGCCAATTTGGTGATAGAGGCTAAATCTGTCCAAATTTGGTCAGCCTGGTCTTCAAGCTAATAGAATGCAATTTCCTGCCAAACCCCTACACAAAACCTTTCCATTTTGGTATGTGCTAATGGAGCTTGGCCTCTACTGGTATAGCCTTCAAAATGACAAATCCCAGTCATTTCTAAGCCATGACAAATCATGAGTGGAGGACCTCAGTGGAGAAGTACAGCTCATGTTCTATAATAGCTAGTTTGGCCTTAGGCTATATTCTGAGAGACATAGTGTCCACAGTGAAGGAGGTGATCCTCTTACTCATTCCACTCTGATTAGACCACACAGTGGTAGTACTGTATTCACTTCTAGGCTCCATGTTGTAAAGAAGATATTGATAATTTGGAACATATAAAGAAGGAAGCCAAGATGGTGAGGGAATAGAGACTTGTGCCCTAGGAAAGGAAGTCAGAGGAACTGAGGGTATTTGGTCCAAGGAAGAAAAGACTCAAGGAGTACAGGATAATTACCTGAAAGTTAAGGTTTTTAAAATAGATTAACTTTGTCCTGAGCTCCTGGTAGAAGCTGCTAGGTGGTTCAATGGATAAAGTGCTGAGTCTGGACTCTAGAAAACCCAAATTCAAATTTGCTGGCAGACACTTACTCCATCTTTGAGATGATAGGCGAATCACTTACTTCTGCTTCCTTCAGTTTCTTCATATGTGAAATGAGAATAATAATGGTACCTGCCTCCCATGGATGTTGGGAGGATCAAATGAGATAATATTTGTAAAGCAAAATTAGCATAGTGCAAAGTTCACAGGAAGGAACTAGGTAGATGCTTAATAAATGCTTGTTTCCTTCCTTCCTCCTTTCCTTCCTTTCTTCCTTCCTTCCTTCCTTCTTTCCTTCCTTCTTTCCTTCCTCCCTCCCTCTATCCCTTCCTTCCTTTCAATTTCTTTCTTTCACTCTATATCTTCTCTCCCTTACTTCCTTCTTATCACTGTCTCTTTTTTTCCCCTTTAATCCCCTTCATTCCCACCTTCTTTTTCTGCCTTCCTTCCATTTTAGTATAAGGAAGGCTTCATAGTAATTAATGCTGTCCAAAGATGGAGAAGGTATCTCAGGAGGAAGTGGAATTTAACTGGAAAGTGAAAATTGGAAGAAAATTTGTCAGAGATAATATAGAAGTCTCTGAGATTCCTTGAATCACAGATTTTGCAATTGACTTCAGAGATAAACCAGTGCCTTCATTTTATAACTGAAGAAATCTTCAGCTGAAGAAATGAAGTGACTTACCCATTGTCACAAAGTCAGTAAGTTGATGAGCTACCATTTGAACTCAGGTTTTCCTCCTTCAATTCCAGAGCTATTGTCCACTGTGCAGTACTCCATTCCAAAAATAAGATTCTGCAATTCTTTTATACTGTGCTTTGTAATATGGATAGTATACATATTCTTAGCCTCATTTTATAGATGAAAAAAGCTGAGGCCTCAAGAGGTTAAATGGCTTTCCCATGGTTGCAGAGCTAGTAAATAGAGTAGCTATAATTCAAACTTGAATCTTCTGACTCCTAATCTAGTTAGAACCCTAATGTATAATCCACCATGCTGCCTCTGCCTCTGCTAATCAATACCATTGTCCCACAATTCCAATCATCTACCAAAGGAAGGAATTAACTGAATATAGTAGGATGATGGAAAATATAATTTCTCCTCTTTATTTCTTCCCTCTTTACAAGTTTGTATTCTTATGAATGTATATCATACCCTCCTCAGCCTTATAAAATCAGCATGGATTGATTTCAAGATTGGAGAAGCACAAGACATTCATAGAAAAAAGTGTTCACACAACACATTTTAAAGCTTATTCTGCATCATTAACATTTCCTGCATTACTTTCTTAAGTCTAGACAATCAAGAAAACAATAAACCAAGCCCCTCAAACTGTTTGCCAATTTCTGAAGTGTAAATGTTCATATTGAAAATCTTAACTATCAACTCTCCTTAAGCTGATTGTAAAGCATAGCAAGGAAAGTGAATTCAATATATATGAAATGATGATCTTCATTTTGAGATGACCAGAGGTGACATTTTTTATCTGTTTCTTAAGGTTGCAACTTCAATATAGTGAAAAGAGAACCTACTGTGTGCTGTGTTAGCTTGGTGAAATCAGTAACCTTAACTTTAGCCTCTTCAGGGCAATTCCTTAAGTCAATAAATTGCAAAGGAGAAGCTATCATGCATAAATAGTTTTCCAAGCAGGATTTCTATACATAATGGAATCACAAGTCTGGTGTAAAAAAAAGAAGGAAGGAAGGAAGGAAGGAAGGAAGGAAGGAAGGAAGGAAGGAAGGAAGAAAAAGAAAAAGAAAGAAAGAGGACAAATCCACATTAAGTGTGAAGGGTAGCAATCTATAGTCTACAGAAGCTTGTGGATAGTTCAAATGACAAGAGGGCAGCCAGAACCCTGGTTTTGCTTCCAGGATAATCTAAATTCAAAATCTATTTACTAGTTGTATGATGCTGCAAAGGTCACATTAACCTTAGTCTGCATAAGTTTATTTGCAGTAGTGGAAGAATAATAATAGCATCTAACTCCCAGGATTGTTGTAAGGATCAAATGAAAAAAATCGCAAAGCTCTTTCCAAAATCTTAAAGAGGTATATTAATGCTTGTTATTATTATTAATTAATTAATAATTATTCATCCTGGAAACAGACCCAGGGCTCTGACAGCTCCCTTATCATTTAAACTAGCCCATTCATTTCTTTTTTTAAAAAACCTTTAGCTTCTGTGTATTGGCTCCTAGGCGGAAGAGTGGTAAGGGTGGGCAACGGGGGTCACACAGCTGGGAAGTGTCTGAGGCCGGATTTGAACGCAGGACCTCCTATCTCTAGGCCTGGCTCTCAATCCACTGAGCTACCCAGCTGCCCCTAGCCCATTCATTTCTGTGGAATATGGATTGTCAATTTCTCACTCAATGTGGATTTATCCTCATCTTTGTTTTTGACCCATCTTTCAATTTCCTTATTTATGGAACTTCTGATGAAGAAATTCTTTTAATTTTGTAGATTAACACTTCTTTTGCATTTTTGTTCTCTTACAGAATTGCTCTAGCATGAGAGGTTAAGTACCTACTACATGTCATGCAAAGGGGATCCAAAAAGAGGCAAAGCCAGTCCCTGTCCTCAAGGAGCTTACACTATAACAAGGGAGATAAAACAAGTATATGTAAACTGTATAAAGCATAAACAGGAAACAATTAATAGAGGGAAGGCACTGGAACTAAGAGGGGTTGGGGAAGGTGACCTTTAGAAGGTGAGATTTAATTGGGGACTTTAAAGGAAACCAAGAAGGTCAATAGTCGGAGCAGAGGAGGGACAGTCTTCCAGTCCTGGGGGTCAGCCAGAGAAAATGCCCAGAGCTGAGGCATGGAATTTATTATTATTATTAAAGATATACATATTTTACAATGGGAAAAGAATTAAGGGTATTCCAACAGGTCAGGCTGCCCTTTAATCCATGGATCGTGTGCCTAAAAATATGATGTATCTGTGGTGGATACATATGGTGGATGTATAATGGTGGATCTGGAATCAACACTCTTAGCTTCAAATATTGCCCTCACAACTCTGCCATCTGTGTGACTTTATAAATAATTTAAAACCTTTCAGCCCCAATATTATCATTTATAAAATGAGGAAAGGTAGACTGATGGTCTGTTCCAGTTCTAAATTCTATGATCTCACCTTTGGTACTTAAAGGGGGTATAGATCAATTTTATCTATAGGAACATAGTAGACTTGGAAGTTTTAAGTGAACTCAGAAATATATAATCCTATGATAATAACAATAACAACTGGATTTCTATCTGTCTTTTAAGTTTGCAAAGTGCCTTCTGAGTGCCACCTAGGAGGCAGATATTATCTTGATCTCCATTTTACAAATGAGGTAATAAGGAAGACAGTCCTTAAATGACTTGCCCAAGGACACGCAACTAGTCAGTATCCTGGGCAGGATTTAAATTCAAATTTCCTCATTCCAAATCCCATAATATCCACTGTGCTACCTAGCTGCCTAAAGGACCTAGTCTTACCCTCTGTTTAACAGATGAAGAAACTGGAATCTGGGGGGGGGGGACAATATTTATTTTACAAAATCATTTTTTTTTCAAATGGACTTGACCCCTTGGTGGCATAATGGAGAGAATAAAGAGCTAATTCTATTTACACACCTTGATATGTACTAGATTGCTGATTGAGCAAGTCACTCAACTTCTACTCTTACCTTCCTCATTTGTAAAATGGGGATAATAATAGAACTATTGGGGGAGGTCTAATAAGATAATATATGCAACATACTTTGCCAACCTTAAAAAAACTATATAAATGCTATTTTATTGTTGTTATGATTTATTTATTATTAATAACTATTATTATTCTTTCATTATAAAAATCTGCTTATAGAGAAGTTTCAGATCAGAAGAAAAGGTAATGTCTGTCCTCTAATCCCAATCTTCAAAAAAAATTAAAAAAGAAATGTTATTGGTTAGCAAGAAATAGAAGGGATGGATCAAAGAAAGCTATATACTGCAAAAGTTAAGGAGGAGCAGCATCTCACATTTATATAATTATTAATAGTTATGCAGTACCTCATATGTGCTGTTTATTTGAGTTTCAAAATAGAATTCATAACTATTATTATAGATATTATTATTCTCTTTTTATAACTATGCACACTTAGATTAAGTGACTTAGTCATGGTTAAATAGTGAATAAATGTCAGAGGAGAGATTTGAACCCAGGTCTTCTGAAGGCAAGTCTTGAATTCTATATACCACTCCATGCTGTCTCTTAGATAGAATACCTTAAGAGTTATAAAGCACGTACCACATGATATCCCAGTGACCTCCGAAGTAGAAATTAAGAACATAATAATTGACATTTTCTAAAAAGTTAAAAACCCTTAGCTTCTGTTTTAGTATCTACAGCAGCAAGAGCTAGGCAATCAGGGTCACACAGCTAGGAAGCATCTGAGGTAAAATTTGAACTCAGGTCCTGCCCCACTAAAGCTTTACTGAGTTTAGTTGCCCCACAATTAACATTTAAATTGTATTTTAAAGTTTGCAAATTGCTTTGCAACCAATGGGGAAAAAAATCTCATTTGAGCGTCTAAAACACCCTGTTTATTGTTCCCATTTTACAGATGAAGAAATTATAACTCGGTGACTTGTTTAGGGTCTCTCAGCTAATACAAGTCAGAATCAGGTTTTAGCATAAGGTTTCCCTGATTCCAGGTCCAGGGCACTTTAAATCACATTAGAGTACTTTTCATCGATGGGGCAGCTAGAAGAAAACAAAATTTTTAATGGATAAAATGTTAGGGTTGGAGGATTAAAAATGTGGAAAATTTATCAGCTTGATTCTGTGATTCTACAAGCCAATGATTTCTTGGATAGGACAGAATCACCTGGAATCCCCGACCAAGGGTGACCTCTTGTGGCATCAACTGAGACATGGAAGTCCATGGAACTGATGATTCTGAATGATGGAGAAGGAAAACATTGAACCCTCTGTTTTTCCTCAGATTGAAATTGTGACTGTGATGCCTTCTGGAAATAGAGAGCTTCCTAGCCCGCCACCCCTGTCCCTGGAGCCAGAGGAGGAAGAATCTACTGCCAAACTGATTGATGGCTCCTCCCCAAATGGGCAAGAATTCATTGGTGTCCTTGGTCCTCAAACCAATGAAGGTTGGTAAACTCAGAGTCTGGCACCTATTGCTGTCAGAGGTCTCAAGTTGTTGGGTTTTTTTAAAGGAAAAAAAAATAAGGTAAGAGTTTTAGAGTAGAGTTGAAGAGAAGCAAGGAGATAAGCATGAGATTTTTTTTTCCAAATAGGTAATTTCTCCCCAAAGTGTTAGTTTCTGCTTAATCCAAATGATTGTCTAAAATAAAATCTATACGGTATGAGAAGCATGATTCAGTAGAAAGAACACTGGCAGTGACATCAGAAGAGCTAGATTCAAATTCTGTTTCTGATATTAATCAGATGTCCTCTTCAGATTTATGATTTTCAATAGAATTATTTATAATTAATATGCCTCATTATGGATCAATCGATTCATTTTTTGTTTGCTAATATAATCGTTTTTACCCATCCATTCATTTATCTAGTCTTTCATTTATTAGTTTATCTATTGAGCTACCTATCCTTTTATTCATTCATTTATCTGTTTATTTGCTTGTTCATTCATTCTTTTACTTTTTTGTTCATTCATTCACTAATTTATTAATTGTCCAGACCTTGTGATTTTATAAGTATAAGGAATTTCCAATGAGGTGCCACCATCTTGCACTGCATCTCAGTAAATGTATTTTGCAGCTTAAAGAACTGAGAGGTTGGTTAAGTGACTTGCCAATGGCAGACCACTTGTACAAGTCAGAGCCTCTATGTCCTTTGCCAGGGTTGCCTCTCATCTTTCATGATGAGGTCTTACATTTAGATCTCTGAGAGGGAATGAATACTTTCAAATAGTTTTGTCCTATGCCAGGACTAATAACAACAGGGGGCATTTACGTAATGCTGTAAGGTTGCAAAACTTTTGAACAATTTTCTTTTTCTCATTGTATATTCATAACAACTCTGGGCGATAAGGGCTCTTATTATCTCCATTTTACAGATGAAAATATTAAGGCAATTCGAGGTTAAGTAATTTGTTCAAAGTCACACAACTAGGAGGTATCTAAGACTGCAGGTCTTCCTAACTCCAGCCTAGTACCCTCAGCCTAGATCTGAGACTTCCAAAAATATGCTAAATAATTGTATCAACTACTAATAAGGTACTCATTTAAGACTTAAAAAACCCGTGAAATATACATTTTTTTCAGATCTGAGACTTCATTATCATAAAGATATCATTACCCCAACACACATAAGCAATTTCTAATAGTAGAAAGTTTCCTTGAAAGGATAGAGAAGGTAAATAACTTTCTCAGAGCAACAGAACCTTAAAAGACAGAGAAAGGATTTAAGCTCAGGACTTTATAACTGAGCTTGGCTCTTTATTCTACTGTATCATACACTTTCTCATGAAGTAAATATTATAAGTTGTGGTTATTACTGTTTAACAATGTCAAGAAAAGTATTATTTCAGTTGCTTTATTTTTCTTTCACAAAATAACACCATTAATACCTTCCTCATAAAGATCTGAGGTATAAGTAAAGAGAAGAGGAAAGAAATAAATATTCATTTAGTGCCATTCATTCATCATGTGCCAGCCACATACATTACAAATATTATATTATTTGAAATAAATGAAATAGCATGCAACATATTTTGCCAATTTTCAGCATCACATTAATATTAGTGGTTATGTTCATCATTATTATCAATAAAATCATCGTGGGACACTAATGCATTGCTTGGTGGAGTTATGAATTGATCTAACCATTCTGGAGGGCAATTTGGAATGATGCCCAAAGGGCTTTAAAAGAATGCCTGCCCTTTGATCTAGCCATACCACTGCTGGGTTTGTACCCCAAGCAGATAATGAGGAAAAAGATTTGTACAAAAATATTCATAGCTGCGCTCTTTGTAGTGGCAAAAAATTGGAAAAATGAGGGGATGCCCTTCAATTGGGGAATGGCTGAACAAACTGTGGTATATGCTGGTGATGGAATACTATTGTGCTAAAAGGAATAATAAACTGGAGGAGTTCCAGGTTAACTGGAGAGACCTCCAGGAACTGATGCAGAGTGAAAGGAGCAGAGCCAGAAGAACACTGTATACAGAGACTGATATACTGTGGTAAAATCGAATGTAATGGGCTTCTGTACCAGCAGCAATGCAATGACCCAGGACAGCTCTGAGGGTCTTATGAGAAAGAAAACTATCCACATCCAGAGAAAGAACTGTGGGATCAAAAACACAGAAGAAAAACAACTACTTGATCACATGGTTCAATGGGAATATGATTGGGGATGTAGACCCTAAATCATCACCCTAGTGTAAATATCAATAACATGGAAATAGTGTCTTGATCAATGACACATGTAAAACTCAGTGGAATTGCTCATTGGCTACAGGAGTGGGGTGGGAAGAGGGGAGGGAAAGAACATGAATCATGTAACCATGGGAAAATTGTCTTAATTCATTAATTAATTAAACTTTAAAAAATAAAATAAATTCATCGTTACAAAAATATGCTACTCATATGAAAATGCCATTTCAGCAAAAATTATGAAATAGTATTGATTTGTTTACCTTGATGAATTTTTAAGGTTTTTAAATTTTCTTTGGAGATCAGCTAGCAATTTAAATGGGACATTTCCTAGCTGTGTGATCCCAGCAAGTCACAACTGTGACAAGTGAAAGATGAAATGACTGAGGAAACAAAGATTCAAGCTTCTGAGTGTATTGAATGATTAAGCAATGTATGTCAATTGCCCAAAGAATCAGGGTCAAAAGCCTTCTTCAGCTTTGGAACTGGTCCCCAAATATAGGAAGAGACAGATTTTTATCCATTAAAAGAATCAATCAAATAAAACCAAATAATTAAAAGGAAACAACTGACCAGGATATATTAGGTAATCTGACTTCTAATTGGAGGAAAGATTGGGAACTTTCTAAACTGGGAGAAGGAGAGCAAACTGTTGCAATTTCCTGAAATCAGAGAAAGAGGTGTTCCACTCATACCAAGTATCTGTGGACACTCAAAGGACCATAGAAACAATAATTGATTGATCACAATGCGACCAGTTTTAAGAAAAGACATACAGTTTGCTTAAAATAGATAATTGGGGAAAAAACTCCTCCTAGGACCCATGTTTCTGGAAAATAATAGTTAAGGGACTCTAAACAACCAGGAGAGATGCTCCTGTTTCCCAGCCCCATAGTGCTAGGTTGAAACGATACAACAAGGGATTTTTCGGTGTTACTTCTTCCTCCAATTCTCACAAATGAATAAAGTTTTCTCATATGATAGAACTTGGACTAGACTCATAATTGAATAGAAAGGGAATTGAGCTACATTCAAAATTATTAATTCACTCGTTGATTGACTATAGAGACTTTGTAATTTCATTAGTACAAGGAATTCCCAGTAAGGAAACCACCATCTTTCAATGGAGTCCAAGATAGAGTCAACATCATTTACTCAATCCCTAGCTTTAAATCACTTGTCCTAATTCCCTCACACCTTCTTGAAGACTAAGTTACCTAATCTATAAAATGAGGGGGTTAGACTGGATGTATTGAGGTCTCTCTTTTATCTCTAGTTCTATGATGCTATGAATTTAGTCACAGTTATAGATTTAGAATTGGAAGGGACCATAGAGATCATCAGTTCCAACTCTTATATTTTACCAAAGAGGAAACAGAGACCCAAATATGCTAAGTGACTTACTTAGGGTCATAGCTACTATTTATACTATTTGAAAGATGAAATGATCCCCAAAGAACTCAGGAAAAGCTTTGTAAATTTATCAAGGATAAGTCAACATTATTTAGCATTTTGCTCTAGAATGGCGTGTTTCAGATAAATAACATGCTAAATAATAATGTTTGAAATAAGATGATAATATAAATCATGGGTATTTAGATGGTGATTCAAGGTTTTCAAAGCACTATTATCATACTTGAACTTCATAACAATCTTATCAAATTCCATATCTATGATTTTATGGGCCACAGAATCCAAGAACAGAAAGGAGGTTAGAGGTCATCAAGTCAAACTTTCTCCTGCCTCCTATTTTACAGATAAGGAAACTGAACCCCAGAGACGTTGGGTGATTGAGTTTACCCAACTCTTTAAATTCTGAAATGAGACTCAAACTCACATCTCAAGTTCAGTGCTCTGTCCTCTATACTAGAATGAGTTGAGTTCCTTTTCTCATTTAGAAATGTCTGATCATAGTCTTTCAAAGGGGTCTGAGAGGTTATTTTCTCCACCCCCCTTATTTTATAGATGAGAAAACTAAGACCCAGAGAAATGTCCAGGGTCTTGAAGGAAGTATGGCAGAATTAGAAGTGAAACAGTCTCCTGATTATATTTTGATGGAAAATCCTGCAATTATGCTTCTGCATCATGTAGGGAGGGAAATAGAAATAATAACGTATCTGAATTTACCATGCAACTTCTCCATAACAATTATTATTTAAATGAATTAACGTGCACTTTAAAATGTAAGAAAATTGACTTAAATAAAAAAATTATCATAGCAAAGAGCAAGCATCATTTGGAATGACTGTGAGAAATGAAAAGGATTAAAATTCCAGGTCTGCTTTGATTAATTGATCTAAACTGCTTTGGCTTCTTTTTGCTTAGAATAATTTTCTTCCCTGAAATTAGCATTTTACATTTTTCTATGTAGGCATAGAATATTGATATATAATATAATCATAATCTACATATTCAATGTTTCAGGGTAGAAAGGGTCTTTGAGGTCACTTGACTCAGAGAGGTTTATTATCTTGCCCAAGTCTGAATGGAGAATAAATCATAGAGGAACTGAATTCAGAACTTTTTCTAATATGACCAAAGAATACATTCATGGCTTCATTACACAGCCTATTACATTGACTTTGATCTTTTTTAAAAAGGGTATTCAGAAATGGACATAAAATGCTGGTCAATTATCTACATTGACAAAAAGTTACAAAAACAAAAATGATAATATTTTACTAATCAAAATAGAATTTCAAACTAAAAATGGATTTAAAAAAATAAATTTATTAAGAAAAACTAAAAATTTAAAAACTTGAAATTAGACATGGCTATTACATCTATAAGTCACATTTTTCTTGCTTTTTTAGGGTAGAAATCTGGCAAAATAACAATATCATCAATACTATTTTAAAGTTCATTTACTTAGTCACTTGATCCTTACAACACTGGGAAGGAGGTGCTATTCCCCTTTACAGATGAGGAAACTAAGAATCAATAAATGATTTGCCAAGGATTCGCCAGTTATTAGTGCTGTGTTTCAGTCACACATGACCATTTGGGGTTTTCTTTGACAAAGATACTGGATTGGTTTGGCATTTCCTACTCCAAGCTCATTTTTAAAATGAGGAAACTGAGGCAAAGAGGGTTAATTGTCTTGTCAAGGATCAAACAGATAATAACTGTGTGTGGTGTCAGATCTGAACTTTGAAAGATGAGTCTCCCGGGCCCCAGCTCCAATATTTTAACCACTGGCCCACCTAGCTGTCTGTATCAAAGAAATAGTGATACTCTTGAAGTCAGACAAATAGAGACTACTTTAACCTTCAATTTTCTCATTTGAAAAAATGAAAAGATTGGACAAGATCAACAGTTCTTAGTTTGATTTGGGGACCCCTTGGAGAGCTGCAAGACCTTTTTTAGGGAGTCTCAAGGTCAAAACTATTTTCATAATAACATTAAGATGTTTTAATTTCCAATACAGTAAATATCATTAACTATAAACCATATAAGCACTTTGGTGAATCCTCAGTATTTTTAAACATATAAAGGAGTCCTGCCTTCAAGAAGTATAAGAAACATTGGATTAGATTACCCCTCTTGTGGCTCCAACATCTTTTAATGTTGATTAGTTTTCATTTAAATAATAAATGATATAGAAAGATAAAATCTACCAAAATGTGTGGCTATTTGTATCTAGTTACAATATATACATCCTATTCTTTCTTAATTTTTTTATTTTAAAAATATTTTATTTTTCCCAATTACATTTAAAAATAATGAAATTTTAAAAATTACTTTCCTTAATGTATTTCTCTCTCTTTTCAGACTTTCCCACCTGCCTCCTATGCACTTGTATGAGCACCACTGTCTACTGTGATGACCATGAACTTGATGCTGTCCCTCCTCTGCCCAAGAACACAGCCTATTTCTATTCCCGATTTAATAGAATAAAAAAGATCAACAAAAATGACTTTGCACATCTAAGTATGCTCTGAAATTTATATTATTAGAGTTGTGTAGGTGAATGGAAGCGTTAAATGACTTGTCCAGGCTATAAAGTTAATATGTCTCAGATTTGGGATCAGAACCCAAGTCTTTCAGATATTACAGGCAAATATCTATCCACAACATTGCCTATATTTGATTGTATAAAAGCAATATTTCCTTACAGTAAATGGAAATTAAATGTTAAGATATCAAGTTAGATTTTCTAAGTTGGGTTTTTTTCTTGATTATTTAAATCAATTTATTATTGTTTAAGTAAATAATGCTAAAATAATTAAAGGAATTATTTTAGTGGGTTGGAAATCCTTTAACTTAATTCTATTTATTCATAATTTAATGAATTATATGAGTTATAAAGTATACTATATCCATATGAAATGAATGTTATATGCATGATGTAACTTATATATATATATTATGTGTGTATCATTTTGTTCAGTTGTTTCAGTCACATCTGTGTGTCTGTGACCCTATTGGGGTTATCTTGGCAGAGATTCTGGAGTATTTTGCAATTTCCTCCTTCTGGCTCATTTTAAAAATGAGGAAACTGAGGAAAGTAGAGTTAAGTGACTTGCCCAGGGTCACACATAAGTATTTGAGGCCATATTTGAATTCAGGAAGATGAGCCTTCCTGATTCCAGGCCTCGCACTCTATCCACTGTACCATCTATATGCCCCAAGATATATATATATATATATATATATATATATATATATATATATA
>NC_058134.1:240878248-240898465 GCF_016433145.1 Gracilinanus agilis
TAAGTGAACACAGAATAGTTTACTTGTCAGATCTCTGGGAAAGGAAAGACTTTAAAACCAAGCAAGAGTTAGAGAAAATTACAAAATGTAAATTAAATGGTTTTGATTATATTAAACTAAAAAGCTTTTGTACAAACAAAAACAATGTAGTCAAAATCAGAAGGGAAACAACAAATTGGGAAAAAATCTTTATAACGAAAAACTCTGACAGGGGTCTAATCACTCAAATATACAAGGAGTTAAAGCAATTGTATAAAAAATCAAGCCATTCCCCAATTGATAAATGGGCAAGAGACATGAATAGGCAATTTTCAGGTAAAGAAATAAAGAAATCAAAAGTATCAATAAGCACATGAGAAATGTTCCAAATCTCTAATAATTAGAGAAATACAAATCAAAACAACTCTGAGGTATCACCTCACACCTAGCAGATTGGCTAAAATGAAAGAAGGGGAGAGTAATGAATGTTGGAGGGGATGTGGCAAAATTGGGACATTAATGCATTGCTGGTGGAGCTGTGAACTGATCCAGCCATTCTGGCTGGCAATTTGGAATCATGCTCAAAGGGTTATATAAGAATGCCTGCCCTTTGATCCAGCCATACCATTGCTGGGTTTGTACCCCAAAGAGATCATACATAAACAGACTTGTACGAAAATATTTATAGCTGTGCTTTTTGTGATGCCAACAAATTGGAAAAGGAGGGTATGTCCTTCAATTGGGGAATGGCTGAACAAACTGTGGTATATGAGGGTGATGGAATACTATTGTGCTCAAAGGAATAATAAACTGGAGGAGTTCCAGGCGAACTGGAGAGACCTCTGGGAACAGATGCAGAGCGAAAGGAGCAGAGCCAGAAGAACATTGTACACAGAGACTGATATACTGTGGTAAAATTGAATGTAATGGACCTCTGTACCAGCAGCAATGCAATGACCCAGGACAATTTAGAGGGATTTATGGTAAAGAACGCTACCCACATTCAGAGGAAGGACTACAGGAGAGGAAACATATAAGAAAAACAACTGCTTGAAAGCATGGGTCAGGGTGGACATGATTGAGGATGTGGCCTCGAAACTACCACACCAATGCAACTACTAACAATTTGGAAATAGGTCTTGATCAAGGACACATGACAAAACTAGTGGAAATGTGCATCGGCCATGGGTGGGGGGAGTGCGGGGGGTGAAGGGGAAAGGAGGAGCATGAATCATGTAACCATATTAAACATGAATATTAATAAATGTTTAAAAAAAATAAAAAAAATGTTTTCCAGAATAGGAAGACAAAATTTGCCACATCTGCTCCAACATGTATTACTTTCCTTTGCTGTCATTTTCACCAATCTCCTAGGTATGAGGTAGTACCTCAGAATTGTTTTGAATTGCATTTCTCTATTAGAGATTTGGAGTACTTTTTCATGTGCTTATTGATAGTTTTGATTTCTTTATCTGAAAATTGCCTATTCATTTCCCTTGCCCTTTTATCAATTGGGGAATGGTTTGATTTTTTGTACAATTGACTTAGCTCCCTATGAATCTGAGTAATTAGACTTTTGTCAGAGTTATAAATAATTTTACTCAATTTGTTGCTTCCCTTCTAATTTTGATAGCATTGGTTTTTTTGTACAAAACCTTTTTAATTTAATGTAATTAAAATTATTTATTATACCTTTTGTAATTTTTTCTAACTCTTGCTTGGTCTTAAAATCTTTCCTTTAACAAAGATCTGACAAATATACTATTCTGTGTTCACCTGATTTGCTTATAGTTTCCTTCTTTATATTCGAATCATTCACCCATTCTGAATTTAACTTCATGTAGCGTGTGAGATGTTGATTTAAACCTAATCTCTCCCATATTGTTTTCCAATTTTCCCAGAAATGTTTGTCAAATATTGGGTTTTTGCCCCAGAAGCTGCATTCTTTGGGTTTATCATAGACTGTCTTGCTTATGTCACTTACCCCATGTCTATTCCACTGATCCTCCCTTCTATCTCTTAGCCAGTACCATATTGTTTTGATGACCATTACTTTATTGTACAGTTTAAGATCTGGTACTGCTAGGTCACTTTCCTTCCCATTTATTTCATTATTTCTCTTGATATTCTTGGTCTTTTTTTCTTCCAAATGAACTTTATTGTAGTTTTTTTCTAATTCAGTAAAAAAAGTGTTATGGGGGCAGCTGGGTAGCAAAGTGGATTGAGAGTCAGGCCTAGAGACAGGAGGTCCTAGGTTCAAATCCGGCCTCGGACACTTCCCAGCTGTGTAACCCTGGGCAAGTCACTTGACCCCCATTGCCTACCCTTACCACTCTTCTGCCTTGGAGCCAATACACAGTATTGACTCCAAAACAGACGGTAAGTGTTTAAAATAAATGAATGAATGAATGAATGAATGAATAAATTAATTAATTAATTAATTAATTAATTAATTAAAGTTTTTTTGATAGTTTGATAGGTATGGCACTAAATAAATAGAATAATTTGTGTAGGATGGTTATTTTTATTATGTTATCTTGTCCTACCCATGAGCAATTAATATTTTTCCAATTGTTTAGATCTAGTTTTAATTGTGTGGAAAGTGTTTCATAGTTGTATTCATATAATTCCTGTGTATGTCCTCACAGATAGATTCCTAATTATTTTATTTTGTCTAGGGTGATTTTAAATGGCATTTCTCTTTCTAACTCTTGTTGCTGGAATGTGTTGGAAATATAAAGAAATGCTGATGATTTATGTGCATTTATTTTGTATCCTGCAACTTTGCTAAAGTTGTTAATTATTTCCATTAGTTTTTTAGTTAATTCTCTAGGATTCTTTAAGTAGACCATCATATCATCTGCAAGGAATGATAGCTTGGTCTCCTCGTTGCTCATTTTAATACCTTCAATTTCTTTTTCTTCTCTAATTTGCTAATGTTTCTAGTAATTAAATAATAGAGGTGATAATGGGTATCCTAGTTTCACTACTAATCTTCTTGGGAATGCTTCTAATTTATCCCAATTGCATATGATCCTTGTTGATGGTTTTAGATATATACTGTTTATTATTTTTAGGAAATACCCTTATATTACTACACTTTCTAGAATTTTCAATAGGAATGGGTGTTATATTTTGTCAAAGGATTTTTATGCATCTATTGAGATCATCATGTGATTTTTGTTGGTTTGCTTGTTGAGATGGTCAATTATATGGATGGTTTTCCTAATATTGAACCATCCTTGCATTCCTGGTTTGAATTCCACCTAATCATAATGAATAACCCTCATGATCACTTGCTGGAGTCTTTTTGCTAGTATTGATTTAAGATTTTTGCATCTATGTTCATTAAGGAGATTGGTCTATAGTTTTCTTTCTCTGTTTTTGGTCTGCCTGGCTTTGGAATCAGTACCATATCACTGTCATTAAAAGAATTTGGTACAACTCCCTCTTTGTTTATGTCAAATAGTTTGTATAGTATTGGGATTAATTCTTCTTTGAATGTTTGATAGATTTCACTTGTGAATCAATCAGGCCTTGGGGAATTTTTCTTAGGGAGTTCTTTGATGACTTGTTCCAATTTCTTTTTCTGATATGGGATTATTTAAATATTCTATTTCTTCTTCCGTTAATCTAGACAATTTATATTTTTGTAGATGTTCACCTATATCTCCTAGATTGCTGTTTATTGCCATATAATAGGGCAAAATAGTTTTTAATTATTGTATTAATTTCCTCTTCATTAGAGGTGAGGTCTTCCTTTTCATCTTCAATACTATTAATTTGGTTTTCTTCTTTCCTTTTTTTATTAGATTGACCAGTATATTATCTATTTTATTTGTTTTTTCAAAGTCCCAGCTTCTAGTCTTATTTATTAATTCAATAGTTCTTTTACTTTCAATTTTATTAATTTCTCCTTTAATTTTTAGGCTTCATTGACCTCTGCCCTCCCTAAATTGTTAATATATGCACTCAAGGATATAAATTTCTCCCTGAGTACTGCTTTGGCTGCATCATACAGATTTTGTTAGGTCTCATCACTGTCATTCTCTTCAATGAAATTATTCATTGTTTCTATGATATGTTCTTTAACTAACTGATTTTGGAGAATCATTTTATTTAATTTCAAATTAATTTTTTGGTTTGCCTCTCCATGTATCTTTGCTAATAACTATTTTTATGCATTATGATCTGAAAAGGTTGCATTTATTATTTCTGCTTTTTTGCATTTGTTTGCTATGTTTTTATGTCCTAGTACATGGTCAATCTTTGTGAATGTACCATGTGCTGCTGAAAAGAAGGTATATTCCTTTTTGTCCCTATTTATTTTTCTCCACATATCTATTAACTCCAGTTTTTCTAAGATTTCATTCACATCTCTTACCTCTTTATTATTTAGTTTTTGGCTTGATTTATCTAGATCTTATAGAAGAAGTTTCAGGTCTCCCACTAGTAGAGTTTTATTGTCTATTTTCTCCTTAAGCTCCCCCAATTTTTACTTTAGAAATTTGGATGCTATACCATTAGGTGCATATACGTTGAGTACTGATATGTTCTCATTGTCTATACTGCCTTTTATCAGGATGTAATTACTTTCCCTATCTCTTTTAAGTAGATCTTTTCTTTACTTTGGCTTTGTCAGATATCATGATTGCTACTCCTAACTTCTTTTTCCCAGTTGATGCCCAAAAGATTTTGCTCAAGCCTTTAACCTTTACTCTGTGTGTATCTACCTGCCTCATGTCTGTTTCTTATTGACAAAATATGGTAGGATTTTGGTTTCTAATCCATTCTGCTATTTGTTTCTATTTTATGGGTGAATTCATCCCATTCACAATCAGAGTTATTATTACCAGATGTGTATTCCTCAACATTTTGATTTTCTCTTCGTCTTGCCCTTTCTTCTTTCACTATTTCCTTCTATACCAGTGTTTTGTTTTTAATCAGTCCCCCTAATCCCCACCCTTATTTTACTTCTCTTTCTTCCCTCTCCCTTCTTATTCCCATCTTATTTTTCTTTAGGGTCTTTTTGAATTAACCCCACACACACATACAAACTCCCCCTCTCTAGTACTGCCTCCCTCCCCACCAGTCTGTTTGTTACTCTTCTACCTCTCTATAGGGAACAAATCAATTCTCTGTACCACTAGGTCTGATTATTCTTCCCTCTTTGAGTCAATTTCAATGTACGTACGACTTAAGTATTTCCTGTCTTCAACCTCTTTACCCTTTCAGTTTACTGGTCTTCTCACCCACTCCCACCATGAGCTTCATGAAATATAAGTTTACCCAATGTTTCTCTTTTCCCATTCCTCTTAATAGTATTCTTTTTTAACTCTAGTTTTATATATGTTTATACATACATGTAGAGATCTTGATATTTCATCCTATACGGTTTGTCACTGTTGCCTCCAATTAAACTTCTTCTTGTTACCCTGTTAATGATAACAATTTTTAAGAGTTACCAATATCATCTTTTCTTATAGGAATATAAATCATTTGGACTTATTGGGTCCCTTAAAAAAGTTTTGATTTTTTAGGTTTTTTTTTTTCCCTCTCTCTTACCTACCTTTTGTTGATTCTCTTGAGGTCTGTGTTTGGACATCAAATTTTCTTTCTTTTTTTTTTTTAATTTTAAAAATTTAATTTTTTAAATTTTAAACCCTTAACTTCTGTGTATTGACTTATAGGTGGAAGATTGGTAAGGGTAGGCAATGGGGGTCAAGTGACTTACCCAAGGTCACACAGCTGGGAAGTGTCTGAGGCCGGATTTGAACCTAGGACCTCCTGTCTCTAGGCCTGGCTCTCAATCCACTGAGCTACCCAGCTGCCCCCTGGACATCAAATTTTCTGTTTAAGTCTGGTCTTTTCTTTATGAAGGCTTGGAAGTCATCTATTTTATTAAATGATCATACTTTCCCCTGCAAGAATATAGTCAGTTTTGCTGGGTAGTTGATTATTGGTTGTAGGCCTAGTTCTCTTGCTTTCCAGAATATCATAATCCATGCCTTCTGGTCCTTCAGTGTAGATGCAGCCAGATCCTGTGTTATCCTAACTGTGGCTCCATGGTATCTGAACAACTTCTTCTCAGCAGCTTATAATATTTTCCCCTTGGCTGGTAGTTCTTGAATTGAGCCATAACATCCCTGGGCTTTAATGTAGGAGGTGATTTGTGGATTTTTTCAATCTCTACTTTTCCCTCTTGTTCAAGAATGTCAGGGCAGTTTTCTTGGATAATTTTCTGTAAGATGATATCCAGGCTTTTCCTTTTGTCATGATCTTCCAGTATTCCAATAATTCTCAAATTGTATCTTCTGGATCTGTTTTCCAGATCTGATGTTTTGTCAATGAGGTGTTTCATATTTTCCTTAATTTTTTCATTCTTTTGATTTTGTTTTATAGATTCTTGCTGTCTTGTGAAGTCATTTGCTTCTAGTTATTGGATTGTAATTTTTAAAAATGAATTTCATCCCTGGCTTTTTGGTCATCCTACTTCTTGTCTAATTTTCTTTGTAGGTCATCTTTCACTTTCTTTGCCTCATTTTCAATCTGGTCAATTTTGGCTTTAAAAACACAATTTTCTTGTTTAAGTTTATGTATTTTCTTTTCCCAATTGTCTTCAGGCTCTCTTGATTATTTTTTGAATTCTTGAGTTAATTGAATTTTATTTCTTCCAAAGCTTGTGTCAACTTCATTGGAGTTTCTGTGTTTTTTCTTGGTGTTCCTTGGTCCTCCTCTTATCCATTTGCTTTGTTCATTTCCTGGATAGAAACTGTCGATTGTAATTTCTTTTTTTTTCTATTGTTTACTCACGTTTTTTCTTCCTTCTTTTCCCCCTGTAATTGGCTGTAATCTTGGTCCTTTGATTATTTACTGGATCTTTGGGTTTGGGCTACTCAGTCCTGGAAGGGCTTCTTCTCTGCTCTGCTGATTCACTAGATTAGTGAGCCCTGAGGCCAGATCTTCCCCAGCTGGTAGTAAAAGTTTTTCATATGATTTCATATGATTTCAGCTACTTTCACTTCAGTCTATGGGGGAGGGGTGTTGGAGCTTCCCTGCCCTCTTTAGACTGCTTTTCTCCTGTATTGATAAGATTGAGCCAGGATGAAGTTGATCTGCAGAGTTTGATGTGCCCTCAGGCCAAAAACCTTGAATGGGATGGGGGCAGCACAAGATGGAGTATTTGGCCATCCTCTCTGTGCTTCTCCTTTAGCTGCTTCCCTGCAGTCTGTGATCAAAGCCTTTAGTCTAGAGGCACTCCCTCTGGACTAGAGTCCTTGCCTGCCCAGAGATTCCAGGGTCTGCTGGAGACTCAGTACATTAGGTGGGGAAGGGGACCTGGGATCTTACTTTTTCCTTTCCCCTTGAACCCAAAAAGTCAAGAATTCAGGCTTTTTTCCCCCTTATACGTACTTTTTAAGTTGGATTTAACAGAAGGATCCCTCAACTCTGTTCTGTTGTCAGATTTGGTTTTCTATCCCCTTGAATTCCCTTGTCCTTGATTGGTGTTGAAGGGTTTACATAGGTCTGGGGCTTTGTTGCTTCTAAGCCGCCACCTTCCCAGAATTCCAATAAACAATCTTTTAACTCAACCAGGACTCCTCTTTATTTGGAGGACTATTTTTTCTCAGTCTTACTTGAAATAGTTGTTCTAAATCCATTATAATTGGTCCAATTTTCATTTGTTTGTGTGTGCATGTTGGATTTCTTGTGGTCATCTAGATGACAAAAATTTTTCTGCTTCTGCCTTCTTTAGGAGATACCTCTCTCCTCTTGTTACTTTGCTCTCAAGATTATATAGTAAAATGTTTGGTTGTTACTGGTAGTTACTTTCTCATTTGCCCTGTTTTGTCACCTCCTATCACATTAATTCCTTGATTTGTTTTCATCTATTTGATTAAGGAAATGAAGAATTTCTAATATACATTTGATTTTCAGTTAAATTCAAAATTTATATTTATTATTGTCTTTACCTAGCCAATATGGTGTTTTTGTGCCAGTTGGATACTGATATAATCTTTCAGTGCCTTTCTTCAAACCTTCCAGAGCTCATAGGTTCATATGCTCATAGATTTAGAAGTGAAGGAATCTGCAACCCTTTTACTTGACAGAGGAAAAACTTCATTCCAGAGTACTTAATAACTTGCCTAGCATTACAATCTACTGAATATCTGAGGAGAGATTAGGATCCAGGACTCCAACAGTTCTTTCTCTGGGGGTGGATAACATTCCCTGTCATAAGTCTTTCAGGATTATCCTAGATAAGTGCATTGTTGAGATCAAATTTTCATGGATAATCATTGTCCAATATAGCTGTTGTTATGTACAAGATTCTCTCAGTTCTGCTTATTTGCTCTGCATCAGTTTCCTCAGATCTTTCCACTTTTTTCTGAAAACATATTGCTTATCTCTTCTTATAGCAAAATAGCATTTCACTACCAACATATAATACTTTGTTCAGCCATTCCCCAATTAATGGATATCCTCTCAATTTCTAATTCTTTGCCACCACAAAAAGAGCAGCTATAAATATATTTGCACAAGTAGGTCCTTTCACCTTTTTAATTATTTCTTTGGGATACAGACCCAGTAATGGAATTACTGGATCAAAGGATATGCACAGTTTTATAGCCATTTGGGCATACTTACAAATTGCCCTCCAGAATGGTTGGATCAGTTCACAACTCCACCAATAATGCATTAGTATCCCAATTTTACCATATCCCCTCCAATATTAACCAATTTCCTTTACTGCCATATCAGCCAATGTGATAGGTATGAGATGGTACCTCAATGTTGTTTTTTTTTTTATTTTTTAAACCCTTAACTTCTGTGTATTGACTTATAGGTGGAAGAGTGGTAAGGGTAGGCAATGGGGGTCAAGTGACTTGCCCAGGGTCACACAGCTGGGAAGTGTCTGAGGCCGGATCTGAACCTAGGACCTCCCGTCTCTAGGCCCGGCTCTCAATCCACTGAGCTACCCAGCTGCTCCCTCAATGTTGTTTTAATTTGCATTTCTCTAATCAAGAGGGATTTAGAATATTTATTTTCATATGATTATTGATGGCTTTGATTTCTTCATCTGAAAATTGCTTATTCATATCCCTTGACCATTTGTCAATTGGAGAATGTCTTGTATTCTTATAAATATGACTTAGTTTTGTATAAACTTGAGAAATTAGACCTTCATCAGAGACATTTGCCATAAAATTTTCCCTAGTTTGTTGTTTCCCTTCTAATCTTGGTTAGATTACTTTTGCTAGTACAAAAGCTTTTTAATTTAATATAATCAACATTATTTATTTTATATCTTATAATATTCTATCTCTTGTTAGTCATAAATTCTTCTCTTCTCGAAAGATCTGTCAGGTAAACTATTCTGTATTCTCCTAATTTGGTTATGGCATAACTCTTTATATCTAAATTATATATCCATGTTTATCTTATCTTGGCATAGGGTGTGAGATATTGGCCTATATCTAGCTTCTGCCATATATTTTTCCAGTTTTCCCAGCAGTTTTTGTTAAAGAGTGAGTTCATATTCCAAAAGCTATCTTTGGGTTTATCAAACACTAGACTTTTGGGGGGCAGCTGGGTAGCTCAGTGGATTGAGAGCCAGGCCTAGAGACAGGCGGTCCTAGGTTCAAATCTGGCCTCAGACACTTCCAAGCTGTGTGACCCTGGGCAAGTCACTTGACCCCCATTGCCTACCCTTATCACTCTTCTGCCTTGGAGCCAATACACAGTACTGACTCCAAGACAGAAGGTAAGGATTTAAAAAAAAAAGATTAAGTGATTTTAAATGGATTTTCTCTTTTTAACTCTTACTACGGGACTTTGTTGGAAATATGTAGAAATGCTAATGATTTGCGTGGGTTTATTTTGTATCCTGCAACTTTACTAAAGTTATTATTATTGGAATGAATTGGTCTTTAAATGTTTGATAGAATTCACTTGTGAATCCATCTGGCCCTGGCAATTTTTCTTAGGGAGTTCAGTAAAGGCTTGCTCAATTACTTTTTCTGAGATGGAATTATTTAAGGATTCTATTGCTTCTTTTGCTAATCTGGGCAATTTGTATTTTTCATAGATATACATCCATTTCACTTAGATTGTCAGATTTATTGGCATATAATTGGGCAAAATAGCTCCTAATAATTGTTTTAATTTCCTCTTCATTGTTAGTGAGTTTATTCTTTTCATTTTTGATACTGATTACTTTTTTCTTTCCTTTTTTTAAATCAAATTAACCCACACTGTCTATTTTTTAATAATACCAACTCCTAGTCTTATTTATTAGATTAATAGTTCTCTTACATTCAATTTTATTTACTCTTTTAATTTTTAGAATTTCCAATTTAGTCTTTAAAAAAGGATTTTTAATTTGTTCTTTTTTTTAGCTTTTTTAGTTGTGTGCCCAATTCATTGATCTGCAGTTTCTCTATTTTGTTGATGTAAGCCTTTAAAGATATAAATTTTCCCCTAAGTACTGCTTTGGCTATATCCCATTAGTTTTGATATGCTGTCTCCTTGTTGTCATTGTCATTAAAAAAAAATATTGACTATTTCCATAATTTGTTCTTTATCCCATCCTTTTTTAGCATTAGATTATTTAGTCTCCAATTAATTTTTATTTATCTTTCCATTGAGCTTTTTATTATAATTTTATTTTATTATGATCTGAAAAATATGAATAAATTATTTCTATTTTACTATAATTGGTTGTGAAGTTTTTATGCCCTAATAAGTGTCCAGTTTTTACATAAAAGCCATTTATACTGCTGAAAAGAAGGTATATTCCTTCCTACTGTCAATCAACTCTCTCCAAAGATCTATTAGTTCTAATTTTTCTAAGATTTCATTTATTTCCTTTACTTCGTTCTTATTTACTTTTTGGTTTCATTTATCTAGATCTGAAAGGGGGGAGTTGAGGTCCCCTAATAGTATAGTTCACACTAAGTTTTAAAAAAAACTCAACATTTTTTAACTTTAAAGTACCACCTAAATATGAGTTAAAATTTTATTTGCAATTAAGGTCTAGGGAGAAAGTCTCCATAATGATATCCACCAAGACCTTTGGTATATTAAAATAAGATTTTAAAAATAATATACTCATCCAGGCCAGATGTCAGGAGGAACTGGGTTCAAATTTGACCTCTGATACTTCTTACCTGGGTGACCCTGGACAAGTTACTTAAACCAATTTGCCTTTGTCCTTCTATCTTAGGCTGAGTTGTAACTAAGACATAAAGTAAAGTTGTTTTTTTAAATATATTAAATAAACAGTGATGTCAAACATAAATAAAAATGGGAGTCACTAAATTGTACTTAAGGCTTTTTGTAGATAGTATATTGACTTAAGAAACCACATATTAATATCTTCTACATTCTTCTGTAGTTTTATTTGTTAAAAATTTTCCCCAATTAAATGTTAATCTGGTTGGGCCCTACTCTCTGTTCTACAGGTCTACTTTTATGATTTTATTTCCTGTGGAGGTGGGCAATCCATGGCCCCTCAGTAACTTTGAAGACCATTTGTCAGAATTAGAAAAGTCATCACTTTTGCAGTCCATTTGGGGATGACCTCACCCCCCCCCACAACACCCCCCACCCCCGCAACAATTCAGCTAGGTTGATCATTGAATAATGGGCATTTCAGTTGTGGACCATACTTGAATACTTTCCAGCTTGGTAAGACCTTCTAACATTAATGCTTTAATAGCCTTGATTTTGAGAACCTAGGGTTGATGGTGTACCACAATGAGGCATGGAAACAGACCTTGGGTTACATTAGACTATTTCATTCACTAGAAATTTAATTGTATATCTGTCATGGAAAACTCTCTTATAAAAAAGTCATCAATAAACAATGATGGTAGCAAACACTGTCCTAAATGTCTTCATTAAAGTTTCCTTTGATTAACCCATCTGTATTATAAAAGGCTGATAAATTCAGTACTTTTAAAGATATATAACCCCATAGAACTGAAATAAAATAGTTAAAAGCTCAACAGTGTTTCCGTGGCTTGATTTAACTGGAAGAAACATGGGGAAAAATCAATGGAATACAGTATTTTAAAGTTTCCATGGCTAAAAAAGAAGTCATATTATAGCAGTTTGGGAGCCAACTATCGAGCCTGGGATTCAAATACAGACTCTAAGACATTCTGCCTGTGTGACTCAGGGCAAGTCACTTTAATCCCTGATTACTTATAGGAATTCTCTAAGACTATACATTTCAGAAAAGCATCTATATTGATGGCTAATTTTCTATACCAGAAACAATCTGGTATTTACGAAAGAATTACAGGTCTGAACCTACTCCCTCTCCCACTGAGAAATCAAATGAATAGCAAGTTAATTCCTCACCTGTAGAATGGATATACCCTAGAAAAAGAAATGGCAAAGCACTCCAGTATCTTTGCTAAGAAAAACCCCATTGTCCATGGGGTTATAGAGTTGGATAGGACTGAGCAACAACAACAACATGTGAGGAATTGTGCTAAATTCTGGGAATGTGGACTCCAAGAGAAAGGCTGTGTTTTATTAGTGTTGAAATGGATAAGAGGGCTGAAATCTAGAATCAGGAAGATTTGAATTCAAACCTATCTCAAACACTTCTGAATTTGATCCCAGGACAAAGCAATTTAGTTTTTGTTTGCCTACATTTTTCTCTTCTGTAAAATGGGGATAAAGCAGGACTTCATCTAACATGACCAATATGTTCCAAGACCTTTCTTATATGTTGAAAAATCTGGCAAAATAGTGAACTCCATTATTGAATATGCATTTCTTATACACACATATTTTACAACTTTTCTTAGACTTATAGGAGCTACCAACATGACTACTCTTGTACTTTGGGGCCATTATTTTACCTAAAAGCATTAATGAAATATAGGGTAGCACTGCTCTGACTCATACAGAGTAAGGGAATGCCAATAGAGTATAACCAAATTCGAGTTTTTGAGTTCTGGAGAAGCAGGGGCCTACTATAATTATAGTGCTTCTTTCCCAGGATGGTTATGAGGTTCCAATAATATTTTTAAACCATGATATGAATGCTATTATTTTCAGAAAAAACAATTCCTGCCCTCAAGAAATTTACATTTTTATGGGGCAAGATTTACACATAAAAGACAGCTATAAAGGGAAGGGGGAATGATTAGGCAAGGTAGGAAAAAAAGTCTAGAAAATCAGTATTTGAGGCTAAGAGAGGAAGGAAGAAATGCTTGACCTGAACACGTTCTTTAAAATGAATGTTTTTTGAAGAACTAATTAGAGGAAAAAAGCTAATAATTATTTCAGAAAATCTGCATGTCATCCTAATGTCTAAGTAGCGTTATGAGGAGTGTTATCTACCTTTTCATTTTTTTTTTCACTAGCCAATACTGATGGTAGGAATTATGTCATATCACTCAGTGGGCATACAATTAAGCTGCTAAAATGTTATAGGCAACTCTGCTGTTTCTTTTGTTAATATTCTTTAAATTGAAATCCCTTTTAAGATAGAGATGCAGCTGATGGAAAATTAGAATCTTTGGTTCTGCAATTGAATATAAAGTTTCTCAAACCTTCAGTTCCAAGGAAGAATATTAATCCATGTGTCCTGAGGAGCATACATGACATATCAGGATGCCAATTTGACTCAAACAGAATCCAGGAAACTAAATTTTAAATGCATGCTGTTGCATCTTGAAAGAAAGGGAATCTGTGGAGGGGAAATATGGAAGCTTTTAATGCTTCCCTCCAATTCCAGGATTGCAAGTGGGAAGTTAATAGCCAAGCTGGGAAACCTAAATGAAATCTAATTCTCAAGACAATTGCTCAAGTCTTAAAACTCAGGGACCCCATACTAGTCTCAATTTTCAACCAAGAGTTGAAGGAGTATTCTCAACAGTCTGTAGATTTCCTACTCATGCTATTCTTTATTGATTTAATGAAAGCTTGTAGAAACCAGGGTTCTCAGCAAGTGATATTCTATTCTTGCAACTTTCATGTTATTCCTGTAAATAAGTGATGTTGAGGAATATTTCAACCTTTTTCGACTCAAACTTGGCAAAACAAGGTTTAATTGGATTCTGCTACCAGTTGGGCAAAATAAGGCAAGTGTATGAAACGACTTTGTGAGTTCTTTTCTTCAGTTCATTAACAATGAATCAATGAATTAGTAAAACAAGCATTTATTAAGCACCTAACATATGGCAAAACACTTTGTAACGGGTCAGATTTCCAGTGGCCATTTTGATTCATGTGGCTAGTCTTTTTTGGGAAAAAGTAAAAAGACAAACATAAAGCCCAAGGCAGTTCTTGGTGGGTACATGGGGAGTCAGAAGGTAGTTGGGTCAAAATAAGTTGAAATCCATGTTCTAGTCTGATAGAACCACCCAACTTCTGTGAGTTAGTTTCTTCATTTGTAAAATTAACGAAGTTGGACTAATTTAGTGACAAGGCACACTGACAAGAATGTTAAATATGGAGTTAGAGGATATTGGGGCTGGGGGGAAGAATGGTGGTGGTACCAGAGAAACTCCTCAGGTTCTTCCATTTCTAGGCTTTCCTAAATTTACTCGAGGATTTCAATCTATGATCATCTATGGATCTCTTTAAAGATCTGGGGTCCAGTCCTGCTCCCCCCCCCAAAAAAAACAAACAGACACGACCTAGAGATGGGGAGTCTGAGGACTTCTTTAGAACCTCAGCTCCTTCCAAGGAGCCAACCCAGTCCCCATTACCTACCCCTCTCCTTGGACCTCCCTGCCCCCAGCTGCGTCATAAGCCCCTTGAGAATACTCATACAACCCCTGGTTCTGGAGCCGAACCCTGGCTTCACACACTGGGAGCACAACCCAGCCCTCTGATTGGCTGTTGCCCAGAGTAACCAGGGACGCTGTGGGCACGCGGGGGTCCCCGGCCAGTATTTGAAGCAGCTCGGGCCCCGCGCTCTCCTCAGTCCGGCCTGGACCGGCGACCACACTGGCACCTGAGCTGAGAGAGAGGGTGCAGCAAGGTAACGCGCTCCCCCGGCCCACCCCCAATCCCCACCCCCGCGTTACCGCGGAGACGGGCTTGTGCCGGAACAAGGAGCGGGGCTCACAGCGCGTAGCTCACCAATAAACTCCCCTCCCCCCGACCATCCTTACTCAGCCCCCCTGTCCCACCCATCCATCCATCCATCCATCCACTCACCTAGCCTGGGCGAGGCAACTACTCAGGTGTGAAGGCAAAGAGGAGGAAAAAAGAAAGAAGTTAGGAAGAAAGAAGGACAGGACGAGCGATCACCCCCTGGTGGGGGCGCGAGGAATAGGGGACCCTTTGGAGAGACGAAGGCGAGACCGCAGAGGGCAAGCACACGTGAGGCGGCGGCGGCGGCAGAGAGGAGGAAAAGGCGCGAGGTGCCCAGGGGCCACCCAAGATCTTGGGAGTCGCCCCTCCTCGCCCAGGGGGGGCCCCGTCCAGCAGCATCCCAGAGTCCTCGACGTGTGGTTGACAGCGGTACGAAGAAGGCATGGCCTTGGCCCTTGACCGACGGGCGGATCCCCTGAACCTAGGGGGCGGCTGGGCCTCCCCGTCGCCTCTCCCTCCCTGGTCTCCGTGCCACCGACGGCGGAGGAGCACCGCCATGTCGCGACGGCGCCACCGCTCTGGACCCAAGCTGGAGTATGAGGAGCTGCGCAAGCAGGCGAAGCACCAGCATGAGGCGGGCCCGCAGTGGCCCCATACGCAGCGGCGCACTGAGCGTCCGTCCAGCCCCACCTGCTGGGGCCCCGGGGCCTGCTGGACCCCGGGCCCGTGGCGCTGCCCGCCCGTGGAGGTGTGGAAGCCCCCGGGCCGGGTGCAAGTGGTGCGAGTGTACGGACTGCGGCCCGCCTGCTCCTGCTGCTGCTCCTGCTGGAGCGGGCCTGACAAGCCCGGCTCCGGGCGACCCTACCGCAAGAAGAAGAAGAAGCGCTGGGGGCGCAAGGGCCGCGGTGTGCGCCGCGGCCATCCCCGCCGCCCCCTGCAGAGTAGCCCGGCAGTGGACCTGAGTGCCCTGCTGCGCCCAGTCAATCTGTATGGCCGTAGGGCGCCCGGCATGCGCGCCCCACGGAACACCACGCAGTTCATAATGAACCAGGTCTATGAAGACATGCGCAAGCAAGAGAAGCAGGAGCGCCAGCAGGAGGCCCTGAGGGCCCGCCAGGCCGCTGCCGCTGCAGCGGCAGCTGCTGCCGCTGCGGCTACCGTGGGGCAGGAGCAGGGAGTCCCAGCCGTGGCCGCCCCGTCCCGCCCGGACGGCAGCGCCGGGGCGCTCCAGCCGGTGCGTGGAGGAGGCGAGCAAGACAAGGAAATGCAGCTGCTGCAGGAAACTTTCTACAGCTTCGTTCAGAAGCAGCTCTACTGCCTCGTGCCCAGCCCTGCGGCCAACGCGGCCATCCAGGAGGACGAGGATGAAGACGAGGAGGAAGAAGAGGAGGAGGAGGAGGAAGAGGAAGAAGAGGAGGAGGAGGAAGATGAAGAGGAGGAGGAGGAGGAAGACGAAGAGGAGGAGGAGGAGGATGAAGAGGAGGAGGAGGAGGAGGAGGGGCACCTGCTCCACCTGTCTCTGCAGCAAGAGGGAATGGAGGAGGAGAGAGAGGAGGAGGAGGAGGAGGAGAAAGACGAGGAGGATGAGGAGAAAGAAGAAGAGGAGGAGGAAGAGGACAATGAGGAGGAAGAGGAAGAGGAGGAGGATGAAGAGGAGAGGTATGAAGAGGAAGAGGATGAATCAGAGGAGGGAGATGAGGAGGAGGAAGAATTCCAAGAAGACGAGGAGGAAGAGTTGATGAAAGAGGAGGATGACATTGAGGAAGAGGAGGAGATGGAGGAAGAAGAGGATTACCAGGAGGAAGAGCAGCTGCAAGATGAGGACCAACAACCTCTAGAAACCCCTCTCACCAGCCCGGCAACACCTGAAGAAGAGCCAGAAAACATTTTGAACTGTCATTTTTTAGCTCGAGAACGGAGAATTGCCCAAAAGCTTCAAGAAAGATGCCCAATGATTGTGCAGAAAGTTCTGTGTTAGACTGAGGAGAGGGAAGGATGAATAGGATGGAACTGATTCTTTGGCTAAAATGAAATTAGCAGCTAAAAAAATCTAATATAAAAGTGAGTTCCATGAATAAATATTATCTATGCACATCCCTCCTTTGTAAAATTGTAAAATGATTAAAAAACATTAATGTGTTTGTGTGTGAATATGGTTAGGGGGCAGGGAGGTCCCCAATTGGGGGGATTATAGTTGCAATTGCTTTATAAGAACACATTTTTTTTTAACTACAAGAATTTAAATTTTGCTTTTCCACTCCCACTCCCACCCCTACCTGCCCATAGGGCTCCAAGCCAGGGAAACTTAGCACTTTTCTTTTTTGGTGTCTTTTTTGTTGTTGTTTTTGGACCTGTGCAAAATGTTGGAAGGAAAAATATTGTACAAATAAGACCTCAGGAAATATATCTTCTAGCATTCTTGTAAACTTTTAAGTTTTTTTTTTGTTTGTTTTGTTTTTGCTTTTAAATTTAAGCATCACTGGAACTTTAAATATTTAAAAAATACATGCCACTTGGCATTGAACATTGAATGCATATGAAAACATCTCCCACTGGTCCTTTGAAAATAGTTCAATGAGACCATAATGCAATATTCCATTTTGCTATGTACCTTTTGCCCCCCCAGTAGGCTTTTGCAACTTTGAGAGCTCATTTTTGTGGGTTTTATTGTTGGTAACCCCATCTGTAGTGTCTTGTGGCATTGCTTATTTGTATTCCTTGTTCCACAGTGCCATGGATCTTCTTCAGAAGAACATGAAGTTGCTTCTGTGTATATGGTTCTCTGCCATGGCCTCAGCAATCCATAATCCATGAATGGAGAGGATTCCCCATGGTCAGATGTCAAGTACTGCAACTTGCACATCTGGTTAAATTTCCAGGTAACTGCAAAAAACAATGGAACATATATGTTGAAGCGGTGGTTCCTGGATGGATACTTTTCCGTGAACAAGTTCCGTGGATCCATGGTGAATGGTTTTTGAAGAATGGGTGTCTTTTGTTTTTTTTCTTTTTGAGAAATCACTTTTGGCCTTTTAAGGGGGAGGAACAAGCTGATTTTATTTTTATTTCCCAATTTTATAGGTTTTTTAATTTATTTTTGTCTGGGGGTGGCTTTTTTTCCTCCTGAAAAGGAGAGTATAAATACAAAGGCCAGTTGAGGTGTATGTGAGAGTGCATGTTTTATAGATTTAATAAGCTTGAAAAATGTTTTTCCCCAAGCATTCAAATTTTTTGAAATTAATTTTTTTCAAAGATTTTGATTTCCATAATTTATTAGCAGATTTCTACAACAGCTTTCTAATGTAACCCTCAGATGAAGAATAAGAACATGTATGCTACTCACTCAAAAACTTTCTACTCTCCAGATGTATTTAGGAAAAAAAAAGAAGTCTAATATGCAAGAGGAGACGTCAACCTTTTTAAGAGACACCTTGTAGCCGGGTATGGTGGCACATGCCTATGTGTTCCCTGCTACTGGGGAGACTGAAGCTGCTGGGCTGATGGATCACTTGACAAGTTCCAGAGTGTTCTGAGCTTCAGCATGTGACTAAAACCTATCAGGTGGTCCCCAATGTATTCCTATGGTGAGCCCCAGGGAGTCTAAGTGAGAGGCCACTAAGCTGCCTTAAGAGAGTGGGGCAAATTAATCCCTGGTTGGAAAAAAAAATGGAGCTCGTCAAAGCTCATTTGCCAATAATTTGGGGATTATGGATGTCTTAGGGTGGAAGATAGGGATACCCAAACTCAAAACAAAACAAAAACTGTTGTTTTCAACAAAATTTTTTTTGCAAAAATCATAAACCTAGAACTGGAAAAGGGGCCCCAGAAGCTATCCAACTCTTCATTTTACACATAGGGAAATTGAGGCCTAAATAGGTAAAGTGTATATACTTTCCCAAGGTCAATTTGTAATCATCAAAAGTAGAATTTGAACCCCAGTCTCTTTGACTTGAGCCAACTTTTTCCATTAATATCATCCAACATAATTCTTACACAATATTTATGAAAAAATTATCAGTGACAATAGTATGTATTTTTACTTATAGAACTCAGAGTATTTTAAGACTGGTCATGGATATGATTTGAGCTTTATCAGCTCTACCATTCTGTGAGAGATTGAAATCTGTGCCTTTCTGATAAATATGGAGACTCAAAACATGATTTTCAGAAATAAAGAATTTAGAATTTGCGGGATATTAGGATACTGTCTGTAGGGGGCAGTATAGTGGGAGAAGTAGTTTGGGAACTGCTCTGATATGAAGTAAAATCTGACATCCATCAGCAACTCAACAGCAATTCACATTCATTTAAGACTGAAAATTGTTTTTGACACAACCTCCCTCTACCCTCTCAGGTTGCATAAAGAATGCTCATCCTAATTTACAGATAAGTAAACAGATTCCGAAAAATAGTTACATTACATAGCTAGTGTCAGAAAAGAGTAGGGCAAGCAATTCAGATCTTCAAATTTCTAAATGCACTATTCAGTGCCATATCATTCTGTTTGAAATCTTTATTCATAAGCTCATGGGAGTTAGAGATGAAATCATATAGACCAGTAGTTCTCCAAGTTTGATCCAGGGACCCTTGGATAAGGTCCTTAAAACTTTTTTCCTAATAAATATTTTTCCTAATAAACTTTTTTCCTAATACTAAGCCTTTTTAGTTTCTAATATGATAAATAATGGTATATATATATATATATATATATATATATATACATATATATATGATTCACATAAAGCAAAAGCTTTTTGGGAAGGAAGAGGGTTGCTTGATAATTTTTAAGAGATAAAAAAATGTGAGAACTCTTGATTTAGTCCAACCCTATCATTTTTGACATGGTTGATGTGATAACCAATTGAAGATCATAGGATAATAGCTCTAAAGCTGGGAAGGTTCTCACATTTAGATTTGAGCTGTAAACAGGACCCAGAGAAGTTAAGTGACTTCAAGGTGGTGACACAGATCAAAGACGAAATTTGAACTTCGGTCCCCTAACTCTAGAACCAGTGTTCTTATGTATAATTTACACTAAATAGTCCTGTGAGGGCAAGGAATGTGGTTAAATTTGCCTATGTGACTAATTATACTTAGCACAGTGCCTAATTAAATAGGTGTTTTACTTAGTAAGGGAGAGAGAGAGAGAGAGAGAGAGAGAGAGAGAGAGAG
>NC_058134.1:240898791-240915193 GCF_016433145.1 Gracilinanus agilis
AGAGAGAGAGAGAGAGAGAGAGAGAGAGAGAGAGAGAGAGAGAGAGAGAGACAAAAAGAGAGAGAGAGAGAGAGAGAGAGAGAGAGAGAGAGAGAGAGAGAGAGAGAGAGACTAGACACGACTACAGACTAGACTAGAGAGGAGGGTATAAATAGACTGGAATAGATAAATAGAATAGAAAGATGCATATTTACACTTATAAATTTGGTTGGTGAATTTGAAAGGAAAAAAAAAACCTGTAATCTGGAACACTCAAAGCTGAAAAAGTTAAATTCAATTCTGAATTTGAATATGTTTAAAAAAGCCCAATTAGCTACTTAACTGCAAAAATTCAGAATTATATCACAGAATTTAGAGCTGGAAGGGTCCTCAGACCTATATAATGAAATGATTTACTATGTTTCATATTTCCCTTTTATGGGGCAGCTAAGTGGCCCAAATATAGAGTCCTGGACCTGGAGTCAGGAAGACTCATCTTCCTAAGTTCAGATCTATTCTCAGATACTTACTATATCTCTGTGACCCTGGGCAAGCCACTTTTAACCCTGTTTGCCTTAGTTTTCTCATTTAAAAAGAATCTGCCTCAATTTCCTCATGTATAAGATAATTTGGAGAAGAAATGGCAAAACACACCATATCTTTAACAAGAAAACCCCAAATGAGTTCACAGAGATTGTTGGATGCAACTGAAAAATGACTAAACAACATATTAACCCCTGCATCCCACTCCAAGATCTTCAAATGATGGACAGGGCAGCAGATCTTTATTTTTTTCAAGGAGTATAAAAAAAGGGGTACCCTATTCTAGTCTCTCTGTCTCTCTTTCATACTCTCTTTCCACAATAATATATGCTTATATTTATATAATATATATTTAAATGCCCTTTCTGCCTTCATGTTTTTCTCTTTTGGGATCTGAATATATTAAATTAAAGCATAAAGACTAGTTCTGGTTAGAATTTTAACCTCAATTCTGTAATCAGTTTCCTTAAGAGATATAAATATAATATTTTAAACCACCAAAATTCCACATTTGTTTAGGGATAGGTACCTGTCTCTTAATTGAGACAGAGAATTCCCACATAAAGCCATGCTATGTAGCACTGCAGACCTAGCCTTTCTCTTAGAAGTCTTAGAATTGCTGAGAACCCTGAAGGATACAGTAAATTTATTTGGGGCCACACAGCCAGAATGGGTCACAAGTAAGATTTAAAACTCAAAAAAAAGGGGGGGGAAATAGATTTTTAAAAGGGGCAATGGATATTTCTCTACAAAAACAGAGCTTTTTTCAACAAAGAGTTGATGATATAATATCAGTCCTCTGGGTTTTTTCAAATCTCATGATTCTTATATTTAGAGCCAGGATGAGACTTGAGTGAGGTAAGTGTGTCAGTGATACTTTGGCAAGGTTCTACTGTTCACATAATACCCTTTTAAAAGATTTCAGTGCAGCTAATTGGCAGTGATAGAATGCCAGGCCTGGAATTGGGAGGACAAAGGTTCAAATCTGACCTCAAACACTTCCTTAATTGCGTGGCCCTGGGCAAGCCACTTAATTGAATTGCTTAACCCTTGCCACTCTTCTGCTCTAGAATTGCCACTAAGATGGAAGGTAAAAGTTTTTTAAAAAATCACAGCTCTTCTGGTTAAAGAAAGTCAAACAAAATAGAGTCACTAAAACAGGCAAAGCATATAAGATAGAAGATATAGTCCTTATTCAGAAGTAAAAACTAATAAAACTAACTAAACCAACTAAAAACAAACACAAACCTAAGAAGTAAAAGTGATGCCCTTATTGGCCCTATCTTTCAAATACCAGAAATGTAAAAACCAGTAATATTTCAGCCAAATGGATTTTCCCTCTGTCTTATTGTCTTGCTCAGTGGTTCCCAAACGTTTTTGGCCTACTGCCCCCTTTCCAGAAAAATTATTACTTAGCTTCCCCTGTCACATACTATCACTGTTATTCACCGCCCCCAAATGCACCTGTGGCCATCACCGCTCTTCTGGATTGCTGCAGCACCCACCAGAGGGCAGTGGTGCCCACTTTGGGAATCACTGGTCTTGATTAATCAAAACACTCTTGTGACCACCTCAAATCACAAAGATCATACAGATGGTAGGTGACAGGAAAACAGATCTATATAGTATCTAACATTACAACATGGTAGCATTTTAGAAGACAAAATGCCGGTATAGTATCTGAAAGTGTTCTTAAGTGGAACATCCCCTACACATATTTGTTATTCTTTTAGTTGTAAAGGGGAGGGATTAAGCAAAATGAAACAAAACAAAACAAAAACTCTAACTTAGGCAGTGACAAAGTAAGTTATTTCTATATACATACATACTGAAAAAAATTCTATAAAGCATGTTATCAGTATTATAACTTTGTCCAAACTTAATGGGCACCAGGAGAAAAAGTCCTTCATCACTTTGAGAATTATACCAAGGGCATCTAGATAGGAAAGGAGTTTTATGTCTCTTCATTATTTTCTTGCCCTCGTTGGCTTTTGAAGTAGCTTTCATACAGCTAAATAAGAGGGAATGAACTTGTTATTTGGAACACATATCAGATAGTTCCACCTTACTTTTTTTATAGGAATAGTAATGACTGATTCCTATAGAGCTTCCCTCATAATATAACTTTGATGATCAAAAAACAGCTTTGAGGTACAAATACAAGATTCAGGAGATATATAGTAGGTTAGAAACCAAAGTGAAAAGATTTTGTGATGATGAAATGTTTGTATTCTAAGTGTGACTCATGATATCACAGTTCACAGAGGGAGTCAAATTAGATAGAAACCTTTTTTTATGGTTTTGATCATCTTAGAAGAGGGAAGGAGATAATCATATACTATGGAAGAAAATGGAAGGAGGGTGGGAGAACCTATCTCACAAAATCTGGATGCTCAAGTAGAAGTCCATACAAGTGAGGAAGTTGTTAGTTGATTCTTGGAATAGAACTGGTCTAAGGAAGAGGTAGAGAAGATAAATAGCATAAACTCAATGCAGAAATTAGGAAAAAATGGGAGAACAACAGGGAAGGTACATTCACAGGAGTGATTGGTTATAAGCAAAATAAACTCTAAGCTGAAGAGAGGATGTGGAATGTGAAAAGAGAATTTATTTTATTTTTAAAAATGTTTACCTTCTGTCTAATTGGTCCCAAAATACAAGTGACTTGCCCAAGATCACACAACTAGGAAGTATCTAAGGTCATATTTGAGCACAGGCTCTCCAATCTTCAAGCCTGGTTCTCTGTCCTCTGAGTCCTGTATTTGTCTGAAGAAAGATTTTAAAAGAAAGTATAGAACTTGTTATTGAGTCTGCATGAGGGTAAGATAAGAAGGGTAGGGAAGCAGAAGCTAACTGCAACAAGATTAGATTATCAGTGCCAAGCATACACCTGTCCACAACCTTTCTCCCTATAATGAAAAGGGCACAGGAAGCAAAGAGATTTGGATGAAGAGAAATGCAAAACTAATAGTCATAACTATAAATATGAATGAAGCTAAAATACCCATAAAATGGAAAAGGATAACAATTGATTAGGAAGCAGAATCTAATCAATATTATTTGTAAGAAACACTTAAAAAGTGTTTAACTTTATTTTTAACTTTAACTTTAACAATATTAAGATAAGGGACTAGAACAAAACCTATTTTACTTGTGCTGAACTAACAAATAGTAATAACAACAACAAAAAACAAGTAGCAAGTCATAATATCAATCCAGGCATCAGCAAAGAGAATTATAAGGGAAAAAAAAATTACATTTTGGGGGAATATAATTTCAACAGTAGGATTATTATTAATAATAATGGTAATAGTAATAATTGGCAGTAAAATAGTACTTTAAAGTTTGCAAAGTACTAAATAATCTCATTTAATCCTTGTAACAACCTTATATGATAGATGCTATTATTATGGCCATTATATAGAGAAGGAAACTAAGGCAGATAGAAGTGAAGTGACTTGCCGAGGATCATACAGCTAGTATGGTTTGAAATCGAGGATAGCTAGATAGAACAGTGGCTAGAGAGCAAGGTCTGGAGACAGAAAGGTCCCAGGTTCAAATCTTCCCTCAGATAACTTCCTGGCTATGTGACTCTGGGAAAGATATTTAACTTCAGTTGCCTAGCCCTTACCACTCTTCTGCCTTGGAACTGATACATAGTATTGATTCTAAGAAAGTAAAGGTTTCAGAAAAGAGATAAAAACAAAGTACTTTTGAACTCAGACCTTCCTAACTTTAAGTCCTGTACTATATCTAATGTTGTACCATCTAGCCCCACCCCAGGAGGAAGGAGAAACCATTTGGATTCTATCCATTGCACCACCTGTATATATGCACAAAATGATATAATTACTATAATTAAAGATAAAGCTAAATGGGTCACAAAGAAAAATAACAAAGCCTTAATAGTGTAGGACCTCTCTTTGTTACTGTCTCTCTATCTCTTGTCTATCTCCATACATTATATATGTATATACATATACATATATATATATATAAGCCTCTTTCAAATGTGGACAAATATAACTGAAAAAAGGGACCCAAGAAGAATTTTAGAAAACTTAGATACTATAATAGATTGCTAATGCTTATTAAATGAGAATAGAAACTAATATTATAGATGTATATATAAATACACATATGTGTATAAAAGTATATATGTATTTCTGAAGCTGTTCATGGCAATTTTACAAATACTGAAATTAAGACATAAAAACTTCACAAGCAAATGGTAAAAGGCAGTAATAGTAAACATCTTTTATTGGCCACAATTAAATAATAAAATTATATTCCATAAGGGCCAATGAAGAAAGGATGAAAATGAACTGGCAACTAATGCAATCCTAAAGTGAATCAAAGACCAAATCATAAAAATGATAAATTTCATAAAAGGCAACCCAATAATTTTGGGAAGATATAGTCAAAATAGTCCTTAGGAGGAAATGTCTCAAACAATTACACCAATAAAAGAAAAAAAAATAATAAATTGAGCATGAAATGAGAAGCCATGCATTAATTCCCCTAATTAGACAGCAAAATAAAAATCATCAAAATAAGACAAAAGATTAATAAAAGCGAAATCAACAAATAAATAGCTATCAAAGGATTAATTTATATAACTAGAAAAATAACAGCAAAATTCATCTGGAAGAACAAAAGGTGAAAACTATGAGGTAAAACATGGGAAAAAAGAGGAGGAAGGAAGTGGAGCTTAATAGTGACTAGATCTTAAACTACATTGTAAAGTAGTAATAATCGAAACTATTTGGTGCTGGTTATAAAATAAAGTGATCAGTGGAACCATTTAGATATTTAACATAAAGAAGCAAATGAATCTAATAGCCTAATTTAGCTCCATGAACCAAAAAATCAGAGCTATTGGACAGAAGCCTAAGAGAAATTAAGATAAGCACCAAATGGATAAATGACCAATATGTTAAAAAGACAAGTCATAATAAATTAGAGGAAAAAGTAAGAAATTGCCATTCTAATCTATGGATATAGAACGAGTTCATCATTAAACAAGACTTAAGAAGACAAAATGAATAATTTTGATTAATGAAATCTAAAAGTTTTTGTACAAACAAATACAGTGCTGCTAAAATTAGAATTAGGTAGGGGGCAGCTGGGTAGCTCAGTGGATTGAGAGCCAGGCCTAGAGACGGGAGGTCCTAGGTTCAAATCTGGCCTCAGACACTTCCCAGCTGTGTGACCCTGGGCAAGTCACTTGACCCCCATTGCCTACCCTTACCAATCTTCCACCAAGGAACTAATACACAGAAGTTAAGGGTTTAAAAATAATAATGATAAAAAAAAGAATTAGGTAACTGGGGGTGGGGAGAAGGAAGGCTTTATAACATCTCTAACAAATATCTAATTTCCCAGATACATAAAGAATCACTTCAGTTTTATAAGAATATAAGAATGACCAAAGTATGTAAATAGGCAAGGAAAAGAATCCATGTTGTAACCATATTAAAAAAAAAAAACAAGACAAAAGATCCAAGTAAGAAAATGGCAAATTAGAGACATGCAAAGGAAAGAAACTTATAGTCTTTATTATATGGCCATCATTAGTAAAATGATTAAAAAAAAAAAAAGGAAAGTGATCAGTAATGAAGAGGTTGTGGGAAAATGAGCACATTAGTATACTGTTGGTACAACCATGAATTGATTCTTGTCAATCTGGAAAGCAATTTGGAACTATATTTAACAAGTTATATGCCTTTTGAATAAAAATACCATTATTAGTCCTCCACATATACAGGCATATAAAAAAAAAGAACAAAGAAAAAACCCATATGCATAAAAATGCTTAGAGCAGCTCTTTTAGTTTCAATTGTTTTTCTTTCATTGCCAACACTGGGACTAAAGGAATGGTCATTAACTGGGGAATGGCTAAACAGATTTTGGCATATGAACATAATTGACTATTAGTATTTTATGAAATGGCAAAAAGTTATGAGAGAAATCTGAGACAACCAGCAGAAAGTGATGCAGAGAGAAGTAGCTGAACCAGAAAAACATTTTAAAGCAAAATTGCAAAAAATGAATGATTTTGAAAGCTTTTAATTCCTATCAACCCAATGATCAACTATTATTCTAGAAGTCTGATGAAGAATGCGACCCATCTTTGGAGACACAGGCAATAGACTCCGCGCAGACCAAGACATTTTTGGAAATATCAATTTGGGAATTTGTTTTGCTTGACTTACATATTTGTGACAAGATTGATTTAGTTTTGTTCATTGAGGGATGGAGAATTGGCGATAGAAAAATAAATGATTCACAACTAAAATAAATCATTTAAAAATTTAAAAAGAATCAGAAAAGCAACAACTGGAGAATATAGGAGAAAAGTCTTAACACTATCACAAAGATCTCAGAAAGAAAAAAACAAAAACAAAATTAAAAACTAAGTACACAAGCAGATAAATTAACAGGTAACATCCTAAAATCATCAGGGAGAATGAGTAGTAAGGAAAGAAAAATGGCAAGTATCTCTAAGTAGATATTGAGAAACAAAAATACATTAATACCTGGTGAATGAAACACAGAACTTAATGGGTTTCCCAAACAGCTTGGAACTTGAGAAAAATGTTGCAGAATAGTTAGAGACAAAAAAAAAGAATCCTTAGAGAGGAATTTAGATGAGAACACATAATGGGTTATATGGCCTACACTGCAGAAATAATTAGTAAAAGGAAAACAAAACAAAACAAAACAAAAGCTACTTTGAATCCATGGTGGCCAGTCTCTGCAAAGAAGAAATGGAGAAAACAACAGATTGAGAAAACAGATAAACTAAAGTGAAGAACCAAAAACATTAACTAACGGTTGAAAAAACACATGACCCCTTTACAATCAAAATGTATCCATTTCAGTCAAAATGTCTAGATAATGTATGAACCATTTGCCTCCATGATGAGTTAAAAAATGAACAATCTAATGCAAGAAATAATATAAGAAAACAGCCAACCTGAATACAGTCCTTGCTAGAGGTTGTTACACAGAATATAAAACATTGGTCAAAAGAATTCAGAGATCACCTCCAGGAAAATAAAGCAAAACACATTTAAATGTCTTCATACAGTAGTTAATTCCCTGGATAAATAATACATTCTCTAAGGAATCAAGAGAAAGATTTTCAATAATGAGAAAATCATTTGAATAACATCCAGAGCTTAGCATATATACCCCATTTTTAATAATTGTTTATTGAATATTATTCTATTCAGCACTCACTAGAAATTGTAGAAATAAAAATGAATAACATATTGCTAATAGCAAAGAGATTCTAGATGCTTCTCAGAGTGAAAGACCCTACAAATCTGACCTTAATCATCAATGGGAGAGATGGATGTTGAATAAAAGGCTTCAAAACATTGATTTTAAAAAAGACATGATTATTCAACTCGCAAATATCTCAACAGAAACAGAAGAAAGGTAAATGAGGTGCCATAAAGTTATACATTTCCAGAGACTATTAAATGTAGTGGGGGGGGGGAACCTAGAAAGAGACATCTATGGAATTAAAGAAATAGCACCCGATGTATATAATTGAGGAATTTCTAAAGTACACAAGAGGACAGAGTAAAGCAGAATTTAAAGAAATGATGGAGGAAGATGCCTGAAATATCATGGACTAAAATCTCATAACTCTCGCCTCACTTTAGAGTTGAATTGTTGCATTTGTTATATTTGATCCTAGAAGCAATAGGGAGCCAGTACAGCTTAGGGAAGAGTGAGGAGGTATAATCACACCTGTTCTTTAAGAAAGATGAGTTTGACAGCTGAGTAGCAGATGGACTGGAGAGGGAACTTTTAGTTGGGAGACCAATCAGCAAGCTAGGAAATAATCTAGATATGAAGCGATTGGGGTCTGAACCCAGGGTGGCAGCAGTGTCACAGGAGAGAAATGGGTGGCATATATGAGAGATGTTATGAAAGGAGACTTAATAGGATTTAGTAATTGATGGGATATAAGGAATTAGAGAGAGTGAGATATCAAGGTTGACACCTAGACTGACAGAAATTGCCTGAAATTTAGGAAGAAGAGAGGGTTTGTGGGAGAATATGAATTTCGTTCTGGGTCTGTTGAGTTTAAGATGTCTATGAGACCTCAAATTTGAGATGTCAAATAGAAAATTGGAGATGTGAGACTGGAGTTTGAGGAGAGAGGTTATCACTGGACAAATATAAGAATCATTGTCTGCATAGATTTGAAAATTCAATCTATAGGAAATGATGAGATAACCATCCAATGAGGGAAAGGTTGACAGAGGGAAGTGGGGAAGAGACTAGTTAGAGAGAAGGTAAAGATAAGGGAAAGAGTCTACCAGTGGTTCCCAAACTTTTTTGGCCTACCACCCCCTTTCCAGAAAAAATATTACTTAGCCTCCTGTAAATTATTATTTTTTTAATTTTAATAGCAATTAATAGGAAAGATAAATGCACCTGTGGCATGGATTGCTGCAGCACCCACCAGGGGGCGGTAGCACCCACTTTGAGAATCACTGGTCTACACTATCGTAATAAAGCTGCCTTGATACAGATTAAGCAAACAAAATGTAGAGATTACATACAGTCTTAAAAGAAATAACAAAAAATTCCAAGTAAGCAAAAATACTAGAAAAATGGATGAAAGTACAAATGAAATTTTCAAACTTTAAATATAAAAGGATTAAAAAATAAAATTAATTGAGATTGACACATTGAATAAGAAAACAAAATTCCACAATATTCCTTAAAAGAAATACATATAAGCCATATACAGAATCCACATATACACATATCTTCATAAGTAAATACATATACATATAAACATACATGCAAACAAAATTAATTCATCTAAGAAGTGGCTTGCTGAGGGAAAATCTTTATATAAAATTTATTGGAAAATGGCTTGGCATAAAAGATATTTAGACAACCAAGAGTAATTAATTTTTGGTTAAATGCATTGTTCAGTAGATAAGCCATCATGAACAGTTTCTAAAGAATCATATAAAGGAATATATAATATATATAAAGGAATATTCCACATCAGTAAAAATAAGAGAAACGTACTCCAGAAGCACCCTAAGTTCCACCTCACATCCAACAAACTGGTGAAGACAACAATGGTGATAGTCAATGTTGAAGGAAGGCAGGCTCACTAATGCAATGTTGGTGGACCTGTGAATAAGCAGGACTGTTCTGGAAAACAATTTGGAATTGTGCAACTAAAGATGTTATAATGTCTCTAGCCTTCAACCCAGAGGTTCTATTATTAGACACATCCCCCAGTTTGGTTATTGACAGACTAAAAGAAAGGCTAGATCCACCAAAATAATTATAGCAGCACTTTTTGTGGTAGCAAAGAACTGGAAACAAATAAAAGCCCATTGAATTAGGGCATGGCCAAAAAATAGAGGTACATGTAAGTTAAAAAATGACAAATGTGCTCAATACAGAAAAGCATGGGGATACATAAATCTGCTGCAAAGTGAAGTCAGAACAGTGGAGAGAACAAGACACACAATGGAAATGGAAAGAAACAATCATCTATGCCATCTCAAGAGAGAACAATGTGTGTGTATGTATATATATATATATATATATATATATATATACATTCTACATGACAAAATGAATATATTGCCAGTGAATTCAGAAATTGAATCCGTTTAGTTATAATGCAAAACCTGCCTCAGGCTTATTTAACTCTGGGCAAATACTGTTCCACTAGAGGTCTTGGTTCTCCAGCAAAGTCAATAAAATTCCTTTTTATCAGCACTAAATCAATGGAGGGAAATGGTAACAAAATGATTTTTTTTTGGAGTGCACAAGTGATTTTTTGGAATAGGACATTCCTAATGGGGAAATTTATTCTACCAATATGCCCTTAGATATTTTTTTCTAAATGCTAAATGGTGCAGTAGATAAAGAATTGGGCCCAGAGTTGGGAAGATATGAATTCCAATCCAGTCACAGACATTCACTAGTTGTGTGGCCCTAGGTAAGTCATTTAACCTCTGTTTGCCTCAGTTTCCTTGTCTGTAAAGAGAAGATGATGATAATAGCACCTATCTCCCAGAGAGCTTGTGATGATCAAATGAGAAAAGTATATTATATTATTATTTATATATTACAACTATAATATATACTATAAATTAAAATTATTAAGTGCTTATCATAGTGACAGGCACATAGTAAGCACTATATAAATGTTTATTTTTTGTTAGTGTCTTAGATCTCTGATAGTATGAATAAGCTATGGATCTCTTCTCAGAATCATGTTTTAAATATATAAAGGATTACCAAGGAAAACAACTAGGTTGAAATACAGTTACCAAAAGCAAATCAGGGCAATATATGTTTTATGATCATATATGTGCAATCTATGTCATGTTATCTCTTCTTGGAGAGGAGGGACGGAAAAGGGAACGAGACAGATTTTTGGACATAGCTAATGTGAGAATTTATTTCTCTTGGATAAGCATATTTATAATTTAGTACATATAATGAATCATGTATTATTGTTCTAACACATATTATGCTATATATACACACACACATATATATATTTTTAAAAAGTCACGTAAGTCCCCATTGCCTAGTGTTTATCAGTCTTCTGCCTTGGAATCAATATGCAATATTGATTCTAAGATGGAAGGGGGAAGGACTTATAAAAAATGTAATTAAAAAAAGAATGAGAGTGTGATTTGCAACCATGTAGTAATATCCTTTAAAATGCCCTAGGTTCCAATGAGAATATTCATTATTAGAACTGTTACATTAACAGACACGAGACATTATGTTAGAAATAGAACTCTACCACAAGAGACAAAGATGCTCTGTTATGTGGATTCCCTATTCTCAAAGTCAGTTCACAGATCCCAAGGTAAGAACTGTTTTACCAGTTGCCCAGAATACTGAGAAGTTAAGTGACTTGCAGAGTCACATTGAGTATGTTTTAAAGGCTCTTAAATCCAGTCCTTCCTGCAGTGGAGGGAAGGATGCTTCCCATTACACTATCTTGCCTCTCAAAGGGACATTTTCTGCAGCTTTTGTTACAAATAATTTTTCCCCTTTTTTCTTCCCCTGCTACTTTTCTCTAGGGAGACATGAAGTGACAGCTAGCAGCACATAGACAAGCTATAATCAGTTTTAAGTTATCTATAAATAATTTCAAACGCCAGGATCATGTTTTCCCTTTCATCTCTTATTTTATTATGTCACCATGTTAGTTTTTATATTAGACCTAGCAAAGTCAAATAACTAAGATAATTCTATTGCCAAAAGCAATATAATGAACTCTAAAGCCTTAAACATGTTATTTTCTTTTTTTAAATTTGCATAATACTACATTTATAAGCCAGATGGAATTATTTGTCAGCTCTGGGAGAGGGGAGGGAAGGGAAGGAGGGAGGGAGACAATTTGGAAAACTTGTATGAAAACTTAATACATGTAATTGGCAAAAATAAATGAATAATTAATAAATAAAAAGAAAAACAAACCTCCAGTTTTGGAATATCTGTGACAGTGTTGCCCTCCATTATCATGAAAGAATAAGGATTTGGGCAGCAAGGTGGCTCAGTGAATTGAGAGCGAGAACTAGAGATAGGAAGTCCTGAGATCAAATTTGGCCTTTGACACTTCCTAGCTATGTGATGATGGGCAAGTCACTTAACGCCCACTGACTAGTTCTTACTGTTCTTCTGCCTTGGGAAATCAATATAACTTTTTTTTAATCTAAGATGGAAGGTGGTAAGAGTTTGTAAATTTTTTTAATTAAAAAAAAGAAGAATGAGGTGGTGTGGTTTGCAATGATGTAGTGATATCCTTAAAATGGCTAATGCTCTAATAAAAGTGTCCATTGATAGAAATGTCAGACATAGGAGATGTATTATGCTAGACATAATATCTCTAACATAAGAGACAGAAATGGTCTGTCATGTGGATTCTCTTTTCTCAGAGCCTGAGTGGAAGACCTTTCCTGATTTCATTGGCTTCAAGCTTTGGCTTTGGTTTTTGTTTTTATTTATTAGTTATTCATTTATTTTTGCCAATTATATAAGGTGAGACCTTCTGAAAGAAGTCTTCCTTTCTCTTTGAGTTTGTTCCTAACTTGTCTAAATCACATTCATATATAATTGTTTGCACGTTGTCTCTCCCATAGGGCTGTGAGTTGTGAGTTCCTCAAGAGCAAGCAATATTTATTTTGTATCTCCTGTACTTAGCATGGTATGTGGTACATAATAGGTATCTAAATCCTTGTTTATTTAACTTGACTCTGTTCTGCTATTCATGGGGAATATGTGCTTTGACTCCCTTGTTTGTTATACTCATCAACTTATCACTCAAGAGAAGCTCTTGGAAACCTTGAGTTTTCTCTCCCAAAATTTAAGGAAATATTTGAGTTGAAGCAGTAATTTAATCATCATTTTCTTTGTTGTTGTTGGAGGACAGTTGAGAAGGAAATGGTAAACCACTCTAATGCCTTTGTCAAAAACACACCAGATGGGGGCAGCTGGGTAGCTCAGTGGATTGAGAGTCAGGCCTAGAGACGGGAGGTCCTAGGTTCAAATCTGGCCTCAGACACTTCCCAGCTGTGTGACCCTGGGCAAGTCACTTAACCCCCATTGCCTACCCTTACCACTCTTCTGCCTTGGAGCCAATACACAGTATTGACTTCAAGACGGAAGGTAAGGGTTTAAAAAAAACACACCAGATGGTGTCATGAAGAGTTGGACAAGACTGAAATGCTGAACAATGACAACAACTATTCATAAATTAGAGGGAAAAGAAAGGACATGCGAAAAGGACAGAGGAAGATTTGAGAGGATAGAAGAATTCAAGTGAATCATTTAATTGAAATCATCAGTGAATAGAAGAGAAGATTCAAGTAAAGTGAGAGAAAGGATCCAGGCTGAAAGATTAAGACTCAAAGGAAAGGAGAAGGAAATAATTCTGAGGAAAATAGAGTATCAAGGAGCTACAGCATCAAAAGTTTAGAGAAATTATAAATGGATGATTATTGATAAAAATTATTATTATCGTAAGTTTAAAGTTATTCATAACTTTGAAGAGGATAGTTTAAGTTGAATGGTGTGATCAGAAGCTAGACTACAGAGGTAAAAAATTGTGAGAGGAAAGGAAGTGGAAGCATTCATAACTATGTTCAACTGAAAAAGAGAAAAAGATATGGGATGATAGCAGAGATGAATGGATCCAATGAGGGCTTTTTGAGGATGGGAATGCTTGTAGGAAATTCCAGAATATTAGATGAATGAAATAAAAAGAGGAAAGACTAGAAGCTGAGAATCTAGTTGAGAGCTTGTCAGCAATAGTCCAGCCAAAAGGCTGTAATAATCCAAACTCTTGATGGCTATGTGAGTGGAGAAAAGAGGGGCAGGTGTAACAGAGAAATTGTGGAGGTAGAATCATTATGATTCTGTTAAGTGATCGGATATAATTATATCAGCATTTATATGGTGCTTTAAAGCTTTTAAAACATTTAACTAGTCTTTAATCCTTGTGACAACCTTGGGAGGTAGGTGATATTTTAACCTTATTTTACAGATGAAGAAACTGAGATAGATGGCAACTAAATAACTTGTTCAGGATCACACAGTTAGTAAGTTTTTGAAGATGGATTTGAACTTAACTCTACCTGAATCAAGTTCTATGCTCTTTCCATTGTGCCACCTAGCTGGGATTAAGGAAAAGCAAGAGTCAAAAGCAGCTGCAAAGTCGTAATTTTGGATGAGTGATCGTATGTATGCTACACGCTGTCTCCTTATTAGGTATAAGGAAGTTTAGAGGAGAAAATTTAAAGGAGGAAGATAGTTTGTTCCATTTTGGTTCATGTTTTCCCTGTTCTCTTAAAACTCATAATCTTCATATTGTGCTGGGACATGGAATAAGGCTGTTGCCATTTCCTTATTCATCTTTCCTTATTAGGCATTATTTGGAATTAAATTTCTAAATTTCTAAAAATTCTACTTTTGTTAGGTTTTTAGTAACTGAGTTATGTCAGCCTTGATCAATCATCTTGTAATACCTAAAACTAGCATTCCCAAGTTTTTTCTTTTTTAAGTATTTTGGATTGACAGCAACTGGCATTTCCAACTGCTGTTTTAGGGATCTATTACTAACATTATTTAGTTATAAAAATAAATTTGATGTTGAGAATTTCATTTAATTGACAGTTCTGTAGTCACAAAATCTTGCCACGTTCTCCTCAAGAGATGCCTTTGGTTTTATAGATCACCTTTTTTTTAGGCATCTTGGGACACTTGGCTAACATCAAGGTTAGGTATTTCTCATAACACAAATCATTAAATGTCATAAGGAGAAGCAAATTTCTTTAGAAAGATAGTGTCTTTAAAAGCAGTGACTTTTTCTGTTCTTTCAAATTCCTTGAAGAGATTCTTATATTTTCCAGTGTTTGGGTGTCCTGGGATAGATTGGTGTATGACATTAAATTATGGTATATGGAAGGCCTTCATTTTAGTAATTTTCAAACATCAATGCCACAGCTTCAAAAAGCAAAATGGTTTTCATTTGATAACATACTTTTCATTCTTATGAATTCTATAGAATATATATATATATGTATTTGTATATACATTGTATATATGTGTGCACACATTTTTCTATTCCCCCAAGAACATTTTAAGGTACCCTCTCTCTACTATGAAACTAAGGACTTATAATGAGAAAGCTTGATTTTTAAATCCACAATAGTCTCATTTTGTTAGTTAACTCTCCCTTATTCCACCGAGAATTTATTCCACAATTGCCAGCATATGATTCTTAGAAATGCCACCTAGTGGTAAAGGGAATGTAGTTAAAAGTGATAGAAATTGTATCTCCCATTATTCTTTAGATCAGAGTTTCTTAATCTTGTGTGTGTGTGATATAAATTCTGTGGGGAGTCTGGTGAAGCCTATAGAACTCTTCTTAGAAGATTATTTTGAAATATATACAATAAAGTACATAGAGTTAAAAAGGAAATTAATTATATTGAAAAAGTTATCAATAGATATTCAAGGACCCAAAGTTTTAGCTAAATTGAATCCGGTCCATAATATAGGAACTAGAACTGAAATTTTATCAATATAGGGAATTCCCAGATAAGGAAAGTTCCTCTATCCATACAACTTTTCACCTACTCTGGAAATTGCTATCTAAATACTGAGAAGACCCTACTGCTAATGTGTGTTAGAGGTGGGATTTGCTTCTAAATCCAGCTTTTCTCATTGTGTAATCTTGGGCAAGTCTTTTAACCGCTACCTGCCTCAGTTTCCTCAACTGTAAAATAAGCATCATAGAAGCATTCGCTTCACAGTTGTGTTGTGAAGATCAAATGAGATAATATCTGTAAAATATTTAGAGCACATTTTCTATGTGGCTGGCACATAGAAGAAAATTTAATAAATTCTTGTTTCCTTTCCTTCTCTTTATTACTAGATCCAAATCCATCTCTCCAGTAGAGGAAGTATGATATTGGGTGAACCACAGGATTATAGAATTGGAAGAGGCATCAGTGGCCATCCAGCCCCAACCCTCTCATTTATAGATGAGGAGCATGAAGTTTAGTTAAATGATTTATCCAAGCTCCTGCAGATAGTATCAGAGATCTTGAATCCATTTTCCCTGACTCTCAAACCATATATTAATATATTAATTATATAATATGAATGTAATTATAATAATATTAATATAATACAATCACATATTATGGTATACAATATATTAATAGTATATTAGTTTTTTTTTAATTTTATTTTTTATTTTTATTTATTTTTTTTAACATTTATTAATATTCATTTTTAACATGGTTACATGATTCATGCTCCCCTTTCCCCTTCAACCCCCCCCCGCACCCCCCCC
>NC_058134.1:240927452-240959128 GCF_016433145.1 Gracilinanus agilis
CTATCTCTGTGATACAAAAAGAATTGAGTTAGCCAGAAGTAATATGGGTTTGGCTGAAAGGTTTCTGTTGTCAATTTCTAAGGTCCCTTGAGGGAGGAGACAAGAGGCCCCTCCCTGTCAGTGAAACTGAATCTACAGGAAGTCTCCGCTAGCTACTTCCTGCCCAAGATGGATGCCTAGGTTTGCCCTCAAGAAATAAAGGAAAGTTATTCCTTCTCTCTTCAGCCTTTGCCCTAATATCAAGTACAATGATTCACCAGAGGCTTTGTGTAGATATCAAAGGGGATTTATTAATGTCAGGGATAAGCAGAGGGAAAAAGGGGTAGGGGTTTAAGGGTTTTGTAACTGCTGCTAGGGAGAAAGCTGGTGCTGGGGGGAGGGCTGCAGGAGAGAGGGTCAGACTGAGAGAGACCGGCTCTCTAAGTCAGGGAAGGTTTCACTGCCCGGAGGTAAAAGTATTTTATCAGATCACTAGATAAGGGGATGGCTTGACTTAGTTTGTCCTTCCTGCCTACAGAAGCTAAAACCCACAATGTCTACCACCAAACAACCCTTCCTCCAAGAGCCCAAAGGGGAAATCCAGGGGAATAGCAGGATGCAAATGGAGAGGTCAGGGAGAGGTCTAGAAAGAACAGACAAGGTCCATGAAGGGAATGTAATCAGTTTAACCTCATTGCTTCCCTTGCTTACTTTAAATATATGATGAGCTTTAGGTATCACTTGTATAAAGAAATCTTAATTACTCTAGTTACCACTTTCCTAAGCAAGGGATATGATTAGTATAACATCATTGATTCCTTTGAGCTTTATTTTTTTGCTTATCATTTCATGCTTTTTTGAGATTCAAATGTCATCATTTCAGTTTCTTTTCAGTCTGGCTGTTTCACCACAAATGCCTGGAATTACTCTATTTCATTAATAATAACATTAATAAATAACCATAATAATAACTCCATTTTCCCCTGTGAGTATTTTGCTTAGTTTTGCTCAATAGGTGATTTTTGTTTGTAGGCCTAGATCATTTGCCTTGTGAAAGAGAATATTCCTTGCTCTCTGAGACATTAATGTAAAAGCTGCTAAGTCTTGTGTAATGTTGACTGTGGTTCCACAATAATTGATTTTTTTCTGACTGCTTGTAGTATTTCCTCCTTGACTTGGGATTTCTAGAATTTGATTCTAATAGTCCTGGGATTTTAAAATTTGATATTTCTTAGAGGAATTGATTGATGATTTTTTTCAATTTCTATTTCTTCTTCTTGTTCAAGAACATCAGGGAAAATTTCCCTGATCATTTCTTTCAGTATAGTATCTAGGTTCTTCTTTTGATCCTGGCTGTCAGGCAATCAAATGATTCTTAGATGATCTCTCCTGGATCTATTTTCTAGATTACTTGTTTTCCTAGTGAGAGATTTCAAATTTTCTTCCATTTTTTCGTTCTTTTTAATTTGTTTTATTGGTTCCAGCTGTATCTTAAAGTTGTTGGCTTCCATTTGTCCAATTCTAATTTTTATGGAGCCTTTTTTTTCTTTGTGAGGTTTTGTACTTACTTTCTTAGGGAGTTATTTTTCTATTTGAGGTTCTATATTTTCTTTAGTAAGGAATTGCTTTCTTTAGTATGTTTTTGTACTAAGTTGTTGATTTTTTTTTCTATTTTCCAATTTTTCTTCTTATTTGTTCTATTCTTTTTTGTAACTCTTCCAGGGGTTCATTTTGGGCTTGACATTCTTTCATATCTTCCTTTGAGGCTTCATATCTTTTCATATTAGTATTTCTGTCCTCTTCTGAATTTGTATTTTGCTCATTTCTCTTGTTCAGATATTTTTCTACCATCAGACTATTATTTCTCTGTTTTTGCTAATTTGGAGGTTTTTTTTTTTACCTCAATCTTATCTATATGCTGACACTTAGCTCTGTATTGTGCCTGGGGTTGGTTCAGCTGTCTGTGTCACCACTCAGCCTGGTTGGCCTGCTGTGTGGAGGTTTGCATCTATTCAGTTCAACTGGAGTTGGGTTCTGCCCAATCCTGCCTAGGTTGCACCTTGTTGGAGTGAGTTCCTCCTGCTGCTACCTGTTCTGGGTCATGCCAAGTCTCTTTTCTAACTGGATTATGCAGGGTTACTGCTGCCCTTCTGCATCTTACCCTGCTGAGGCTCGACCCAGCCATCTGTTCTCTTTCTCAAGCCATTTGCAACATATTGCATCTGAATCCTGTTGAGGCTTGTTTAGCATCCCTTCCTCATACCACAATGAGATGAGATCTCCTCCATGGCTCTCAATGGTTTTCTGGGCCAGAACATTGCTTTACCCCTTCTTCTGTTGCTTCTGCTGCTCCACTATTTATTTTTATTCTTCTATGGTTGTCTGGAGGGTGGTTAGAGGACTTCAATTATTTCTTACTTAGGCATCTTGATCTAATCTGCCAGTTGCTATTGCGGTAGCTGCTGCAGTACCTCTGAACCTCAGTTTCTTTATCTGTAAAATCCACATTTCTATAGGAAAACTTCCCTAACTCTCTTAATTCTAGTGCCTTCTCTCTGTTAATTATCTATTTATCATATACATACATATATATATATACATATATATATATACATATATATATATGTTATCTCCCCCATTAGATTTTGAGTTTCTTGAGGGCAGAAACTGTCTTTTGCCTTTCTTTCTATTGTCAGTGCTTAGTATTGTGTCTGACACATAGTAAGTTCTTTATTATTTAACCCTTACTTTCTTCCTCAATAACAACTGTAAGACAGAAGGACAAGGGCAAGGGCCAGACAAATAGGGTTAAGTGACTCGCCCAGGGTAACTCAGCTAAGAAGTGTCTGAGGTCACATTTGAAATCAGATCCTCCTGACTGCATGTCTGGAGTTCTCTCCACTGTGTCATCTAGCTGACCTCCAAATTTCCTAATAAATGTTGATTTATTATTAAAATGAGCTATATAGCTTCTCAGGTCTCTTCCAGCTCTTGTTCTCACTAAAATGAAAACCTCACCATTAGATATTAAATTTTTTATTATGAGACATGTTTTCATCCCCAAGCATGGCCACTGGGTGATAAATATTATATGCCATTTATGTATTTGGCCATAGCAACTTATGAAAGCAAAGTATTATTGCAAGATAAAATATGTGCTGGTAGAGAAAAAATGCAAGAGAGAAGGTGATGCCATTCATCTATGTGTTTTAAGAATATGGAATTTTTCCACATTTGCATTCCTCATAGCATTATGAGTCAGCTCATTTTAAGGACTAGAGAGCTGGCCATAAAGAAAGTTCCAGTCCCTAATCTTGACACTTACTGGCTTTGAGTCTGGTAAGTCACAAATTCTTACTGTTCAAATCTAGGCAACTCTTTAAGGCCATAAAGTAGAAAGAAGGTACCTTTTAGTAAGGTAAGTAAATTTTAAGGCCATGAAATTTATGTATAAAGTATAAATAAGGTACTATTAGTAGAGGGAGTTTTCTTACCTGAAAGTTCCCTATTATCAATATAAACCCAGGCTCAGGACCATTTTCTTTCCTTTGTTTCACTGAGATGCATGAGCCATGGGAGGATAACAAATTCCAGCCTTTTCAGGACAGAATTTTCTGTGTCAGTCTCAGAAGAAACTTCTCTATATTATATGTAATACCAGACCACCAAAGTGCTGAGTATCAGTAATTGGGGGTTGGAAGTATTGTGATGCATTATTTATAAGATTAAAACTTTTAAAAGAGTCAGGATCAAGCTCTGGTAATGGACTTTTCTCTTGATTAGAAGAGAATTCAGACAGTTTGCCCCTTTTGTTCTAAGGCAGGAGCCTAAGCTTCTAGAATGTCTAATTCTCTAAATTAGGACTCAGCTGTCACTAATGAATGTAGGTGGGCATGCAAGCTGGCTAGGTATTGGCAGAGGAAGAAGGACCTTGGGCTGCCAGGGTTGGGGGAAAATTGTAAAACCAAGCAGGAGCCAGTATTGGTGGGTCACTTCAAAGCAGATGCTGTAGTTTTCAGCCAAAGGGAAATAGTAGAAGCAGATTTGCTGTGAGGAGATCTTGAAGAATCTAGAATTAAAGGCTAGGCAAGATAATAGTATACTAAGTTACTCAAATAAGAAACTGAATTTTTTAAAAAGGCGATGTGTACTATATACCAGCAGTCTCAAATTCTAGATTTAGGAATCCTAAGCCTAGATTAAACCAGATTAAAAATGTAATTTGGGAAATACTTAATGAAATAAAATACAATACAACATAGATAATGCTAGTTTGTGGGTTTCCCATTGCTATTTGAGTTTCACACTATAGCTGTATTATCACTCTTTTCTTCATTTACCTGTAGAATTAATAACTGGTCATTAGGTTATTAATAACATAGACTATTAGGGCTACCTCTAAGCAGAAGCACATTACATCATAAGCTATTGGAGGATAAACACTAGATCTTATTTTTGAATGTCTTCCAGATGCTTTGCAATGTATATCTTTATAGAAATATAATTAAATACAAAAGATAAGATGAACAGCTTTGATTACATAATTTTAAGAAGGGTTTTGCACAAATAAAACCAATGCAGTTAAAATTACAAGGGAAGCAGTTAACTGGAAAATATCTTTCCAGAAAATCTCTCTGATAAAAATTACCTTTCCAGATATGAAACTGATTGCTAAAATTTAAAAAAAGTAATTCTCCAGTTGATAAATAGTCAAATTATATGAAAAGGTAAATAAAAAATGTTCTAAATCAGCAATAACTAGAAAAATGTAAAATTAAGCAATTCTGAGATTTTACTTCATACCCATGGGATTCACAAAGATGGAATCAATGGGAAATAATAAATGTTGGTGGGGCTGTGGGAAAATAGATATATTAAATGATGAATATATATCTGCAAATTGGTCCAACTATTCCAGAAAGCAATTTTGAACTATATGTAATAAGTTTTTACAAGGCCTTTGACTTAGTGATATCACTAATTGGGTCTATGCTCTAAAGAGATAAATGAAAAAAGAAAAGCACCCAAGCGTACAAAAATATAGCAAAGAACTAGAAACTTGAGGATATGTTTATCAATTGGAGAATGACTAAATAAATGATATGTGAATACTCTTATGTAGGAAATTACAAATAAGATTTATTAGAGAACCCTAAGAATATTTTTATGAACTGATGTAGGGTGGGTATGAAGTGAATAGAACAGGGGGAACAATTTATACAATAAAAACCACATTGTGAGAAGGAATAATTTTGAAAGACTTATAAATACTGATCAGCAGAAATATTAGCTATGTTTCCAGACAATGGATGATGAATCATATTATTCACCTTCTGATTGAGAAACAATGGCTTCAGGGTGAAGATTGGAAACACATATATTTTTGGACATGGCCAATGAGGGAAATTGTTTTGCTTGACTATTAATATTTGTTACTAAAGATTTACATTTTCTTTTTGTTTTTTTCAGTTGGGGAAGAGGAAGTAGAAGGAAGGAAAATAGATTTTTGTTCATTAAAAAAATTAAATTATAAAACAGAATGAAAGACATGTTATTAGGACAGTCTTAACTTGCCTCACAAAGTATCATTGTATTCTCTGTCCTATTGGTCTGTCTTGATATTCTTTTAGATGTCTTCTTCTACCTTATAAGAAAATCCAATGTTTAGGTTTTTTTTTTTTTTGAGGCAGGCATATTTTCTCCATAAGGACACTGTTAAAATGTTCTTGTTTTTTTTAACCCTTACCTACCATCTTAGAATTAATGCTGTGTATTGGTCCTAAGGTAGAAGAGCAGTAAGGGCTAGTCAATGGGGGTTAAGTGACTTGCCCAGGGTCACACAGCTAGAAAGTGTCTGAGGTCAGAGTTGAACCCAGGATCTCCCATCTCTGGGTCTGACTCTCAATCCACTGAGCCACCCAGCTGCCCCCTAAAATGTTCTTGTTATTAGGAAAGAGGAGGGAGAAGTGGAAGTTATATCCTTTCCATTTAAATCATAGTATTAACACACTAGCATAGTTTAACTTTTCAATGAGCTAACTGGCACTTTTAGGAATAGAAAGTGGTGTCTTTAGGAGAAGAACAAAGGGTAGATTAGATTCTATTTTTTTAATGTCTCCTATATGGATACATTAAGCAAATGGCTTTGAATTGAATTAATTTGAAGTTTTAGAAAGAAATTAATACACACTCTCTTTTTAAGGGAAATTGAAAGGCACAGAAAAGAACCAGAAGTTTGGGGAGATCAGGCAAGGCTAGGCAGAAGGGGGTCTAGGGAAAATGACATGAGTGTATTGAATACCTTCAGAATATAATATTGACTCTTGATGCTAGAAAATAATACTTAAAAACTATATGTATACTCTAGACTCAAATAAGGCATAAAAGGTAGAAGTTTAAGTTATTTTTATCAATGTGTATTGATAAATGATGCATTTCCCCTCCAAAACTTAAGCAATTAAAAGAGCATTTCCATATACCTAATATGACAGAAAGAAGATTGGAAAGGAAACTGTGATTATGTGCAGATAATATATAATAAATTCAACAACTTCCTCTTTTTCTTCCTCTGCCCCTTTCTCCTTGACCAGACTGAAAGGGTGGAGTCTACTCTTGAGTCTCATTTTTTGATTTGCACGGGTGCCCAAGATACTCTCCTATTCTGAACAGGGCTGTATCATTTCTTCCCTAGGCAGCCTAGGTGCCCTTCCCCAGCAGATGGGGTCACCATATTTAATTCACAACTAAATGTGTACCACAGACCCTACTGCTTTCAAAAATTCTGCCAGCCTCATCCCTTCCTGTGCCTGGGACTACAGGTCTGTACCACCATGCCAGGCTCAACATGTGATTTTCAAAGTTATCCTGCCTGTCATTCCTTTGTGCATTCCTTCTGTTAAAAATAAATTAAAATGCTTCAGTGATCTTCTTTCTTTCCTTCCTCCCCTAAGGGGGTCAATTCTGTCCTGGTCACAAGATTTGGAATGTAACAGCAAGGTCCATCTCTCTTCTGTGTTTTTATTCCCAGCAGCTAGAATAATGCCATTTAATATATAAATTATTGTTGAGTTGAATTAAACCACAGAGTTTTAGACGTGAATTAGCTGTTTCCTTTTCTAGATAATCATTCTTATCCAATCCTCTCACTGTGGCTCTGGCTTCCACTCTCTTCTCTACTTTCTCCATGTCTTCTTGTCGTGACCTCATTAGTTCTGATGGAGTTATCATCTCTACAGATGATAACCAGAACTCATTCCTCATCACTTTCCTGTGATTCAACCCCATATTGCCAATGGCTTTTATTTTTTTTAAACTCGTACCTTCTTAGAATCAATACTAATTATTGGTTCCAAGGTAGAATAGTAGTAGTAGTAAGGACTAGGCAATTGGGATTGTGACTTTTTTTTTTCTTCAGAAGCAAAGAATACTCAAGAAATTTATTGAAGCACAAAGTACAGACTGGCCAATAACTGCTTTCTACAATCCTCTGAGCCTCCTAGTTGCCCCTTCTCATCTACTTTTCAAGATTAATTACTCCTTTTATTCATGCTATAGTCCAATGAAACTGGTCTTCTTGCTGTTTCTCCCACAAGATATTCCATCTCCTGTCTCTGTTCTTTTATACAGGCTAGCTCCCATGTCTGGAATGCCCTCACTGTTCCATCTGTTAGAGTCACCAGTCTCTTTCAAAAATCATTTTAAGTACCACCTCATGTTACTAACACTTTCCATTCCTGAAATGACCATGAATCTATTTTATACAGAGTGGCATAGAAATCTTAATGCAGTTTGGGGTTTTAATCGATTAAGCCTATCCTATGACTTTTGTAGATGGTGGCCTCTAAAATTACTTCTCTACAAATATTTATTATATATCAGAGAGTATTAATTATACACATATATTTCTATAGATTATATTGTATATTATAGAGTGTAAGATCCCTTGAGGTAGGTGTTTTTTTTTCTTTGTTCCATAAGTGTCTAGTGTTTTAATAAATATTTGTTCAATGACTGATTAATTAATAGACAGCTAGGTGGTACAATGGAGAAGAGACCTAGCCTTGGAGTTAAGAAGACTTGAGTTCAAATCCTGCCACAGATATTGTAAAACTTTGGGCAATTCACTTGACTTCTATTAGTTTCACTCTCGTCTTTAAGATGGGGCTTAATATTAATTCCTGTCTTGCAGGATTTTTGCGAAGATAAAGCTGTAATATTTGTAACATCCCTTGCAAACTTTGTAAATCTTAAAAGTACTAGTTATTGTGAAATTATTTAATTCATGATGGGAGATCACATTTCCTTGGGCACAATATTTTCTCTTGGAATTAGTCCATATTTTCATGGGGAAAGTACAGATTTTCATTTATGCAGAATTCACGATCTGCTCATTTTCAGTTCAGTTAAAATCATTGAGATTTTTCCCCATGGTAAAATTTTTGTTATACACATGCCCCCTGATGTTCTTCAAGGACTTTCATTAGCCTAGCAACCCTAAAGAGGCATTTTGTGCAATTTTTCCCATGTCATGATTAGAATGTCTAGTTCTCTACAAAGCTCAATTCAAGTAACAAGTCCTGATGCCCTCTCTCTCTTCTTAGTGTTCCTCCCACTCCCCTCCAACTCTCTCCATGTACTTTTGGGGTATATATCCTGTAATATCCCTCCCCAGTAGAACATAAGTTTTTTAAGGGCAGAGATTGTTTCACTTATATTTGTATCCCCAGTCTGACATATGGTAGGCATTTGTATATAAAAACCATGAGGATGATAATAATAGTAATAATAATGTAATAGCTAACAATTATCTATCTAGTGCATTGTTTTCCAAAGTACTTTATATATTTGATCTTCAAAAAGTCCTATAAGGTAGATACAAGTATTAACTGTTTTAGAGAGGAGGAAACTAAGGCAAATAGATCATACATTAATGTATTAATGGATTATACAACTCATCAATGGCAGAGGCAGGATTTAAATTCAGGTCTTCCTGACTCAAATTCCAGGTCTCCCTCTGCCATGCCACTAACTCTCTTGTATATGTTGGTTATCATATTTATGCTACCTTCTCTCAAAAGAGTCAATTAATGTGTACTTATACCTTTTCATATGGGAAGACCTAAGACAACTAAAATTCCATAGGAAATTCTAAATTTCATCAGAGAATCATAGATTAGAAGCTAGAATGGATCTTATCATTTTATGATCCTGCCTGGTTACAATCCTTTACTTATCAGTGTTGTCTTAGACCAGTCTTCCATTGGAAAGAGAAATGCAAGTCGTCCTGTGGATTTTAATATCCTCACCTGGGTGCCTTGAGTCACATCTTTCTCAATCAGTGCTTATCAGGTGCAGCTGAAACTAATCCAGGGCTTCAGCATTATGGGGTGGATCCAATTAAGTGTATTCAAAATATTCCTCTTAAAAAACAAAAACAAAACAAAACAAAAAACAACAACTTTAATTTTTTTCCAAAGTAAATAAAATTTCCCAAGTTAAAAAAAAATCTACTCTAAGTTTTATGGAGGCAAGCAACATATCTTTAGTGTAAGTTTCTCAGTTTAACATCTTACTTTCTTAATTATTTTACTTAGGCTAATATTAGAAGATGTTTGCCTAAACTGATACCCAACATAACGCTTTTCCCAGAATAGTTTCAGAAAGTAAGAACCAAAAGGTATTTCTAAGCCCAGTAACAAAATTCCTACCGAGTACAATCATAATTTTAGATCTAGAAGAGACTTCAAGGACCAGCTAATGCAATTCTCTCATCTCTAGATGTAGAAACTGAGATCCGTGAGGTTAAAAGACTTATCCACAATCACACGGGTAACAAAACATCAGAAAGAATAATTGAGTGCTCTGACTCCTGATCCTCTTTTTCTGTATTGTACCATGCTTGTTCAGCCATTTTTCAGTTGAGGCTGACTCTTTGTGATCAATCCCATTTTGGAATTTCTTTAGATGCAGCAGTGTTTTGCCATTCCTTCTCCAACTTATTTTACAGATAAGGAAATGGAGACAAACATAGTTAAATGGCTTGTCCAGGGTCACATAGCTAGTGTCTGAGGCCAGATTTGAACTCAGGAAGATTCCTGATTCCAGGCCTGGTCCTCTATTCACTGCACAACCCCATTATGCCACATTAGAAGGCTATAAATAAATGAAACTGAATGCCACGGAATTGTAACACCCAAGACTGGTTTCTCTCAAAAAACAAGATCTGAGTAGGTGTGTCTCCCTGAAACTTCTTTGCAAGGAGGAGGCACTATGTGGTGTCAAGATTGGCTGTTTGGTTTCATTTTGCTCAAGGTTTATTTTTCTCCTTTAATTTCACTATTATAAGGAACAGCTCCTGAAGAGGGGAGTAAGTAAAGGATATATTGGGGGGAAAAGGTGCTGTTAAGAAATAAATATAAAAAATTTTAAAGAAAAATAAAATGTCAAGGATAACAGATGAAAAGGCTGTGTACATTGACAACTTTGATATTTAAAAAAAGTACAAGGTGAGGCCTTCTATTGCTTTGGCTATGTGTGTGACTTTTGGAAAGATTAGAATATGGAGGCATGAAGGGAGTATGGCTTGCCTCATTGATAGGCATATATATCTGACACTGATGTAGTTACAGGTCCACCAAAGGAAAAAATAACCATAGCAACCCCACCACCCAAAAAAACAAAAAAAACCTAGCAAAGTCACATATAATAGATGTCCAAATCAATCCCAGAAATGTTTTTAGCTTAACCAAGCCATAGATCTATATTAGGAGGTTCTCTGGTTCTTATCTACTGAAACAAACCTGCAACAACAGCAGCAAAACAGGGAACATGGAAACCTAACTAAGGAACACAGAGGCATAGTGCTAAATTAAGCAGAAAGCTTTTCTGATGGCAAGCCAAGCAGCCAAGACGAGCCACTAGGTGGCGCTCCGTCCCAAGAAGAGAAATTGACTTGTCTGCTACCTACAGTATATTTAGTATCCGCTATTTACATTTGCTTTCCCTAATATACCAGCTCCTTTTATGGGAACGTGCTGAATGTTTTCTCCTGGACAAAAATAATTAATTCCAAGTTTGGAACACAATTTGCTTCCCTGTTCCATCTCAAGGTTTCTATAAAATTGGATAGTCCGTCAACTTTTCAAAGAGTTCTCTTTTTTTAGAAAAAGAAAACAGCCAGCAAAGTAGAGTTATGCCAGATTTAGCTGGGGGCAGGGTCGGAGTGCTCTTCTACCTTTTCCTTTGGAAAGACCTAATCGGATCATGTAATTTCGATTTCGCGGATCTGGAGTGAGAAGGAAAACTTAGGGACCCTCTATTTTAACCCCTCCCCGCCCCCTCTCATTTTAGATGTTAAAAACTGAGCCCTGGAGGGTTTAACAGATGTGCCCATGGTCACACAGGTAACGAGCCACGAGGAGAATTGGAACCCAGGTTCTCTGACATAAGAGCCCAGGTTTATATATATATATATGTATATACATATATATATATATAATTTCATTTCTTGGTTATCATTTCACTTAGTCACTTAATCTGCATCTTGAGAGTATAAACTCCTTGAAGGCAAGGGTCATTTCATATTTTTTTAAAGCATTCTCCTAATGCTTAGCACAAGTTCTTGCAATGATAGGAGCTTAATAAATGCTTACTAAAACGGAGTCTTCTAGAATGTTGCTTTGCTTCTGGAATATTGATAGCCTTATTATTATTTTCACTATCCTATTTTAATTGTTGTGACTCATTATGGTCTTCTTGGTACTTTCTACAGTTGCTTATTCAGGAAGTTTTTGAATCTCACTGGCAGTTGAGGAAAAGAAGTCCAACTAGATATGAATCCAGTATCTGCCACTTATGTCTGAGCTCATCCTAAACTAATAAGAGAGAGGCAGATGGCTTATCAGAGGTTCAGGCAAGGAAGCATTCAGAATAAAACATAGTCTATGCATTGGAATATAGAGTAAAATTGCTTTTGAAATCTCACAAAAAAAGATCTTTTCTATTCCCACAGGTTTGTTTCTATCCCTTTTGCCTCATCCTCACTTAGAAACTGATTCATCCATTTTCTTTTAAAAAGCTCTCCTGTATCTATTGTGCACAGATCCATCCTATATACAAATGCCCTGCTGCTTTCTCCTCTTCTAAGGCTTAACTTGCTGTGGTTTCTCCTCTGACCTCCTTCCCAGGCTCTTGCATCTTAGAGTCTGAGATAGAATTAAGGCTGGTAGAATTAAAGTCAAAAGAGAACATATTTTTTCCCAAGAGTTGCTGACTCTTTTTTTTTTTCTGGTTTCTTCATGTATGGCAAAAGAGGGAGGAGGAATTAAGTTTAAAGGAAGGCAATCAAGGTAATAAACAATTATTAAGTATCTACTATGTAGCAGGCATTGTGCTAAGCTCTGGAGGAATAAAAGGGAAAGAATAAAATGCAAACACCTGTGTACAAACTGCATCTAGACAAGTTAAATTGGAGGTAATCTTTGAAGGCACTAAGGTTAAAGAGGACTGGGAAAAGCTTCTTAAAAAAGGTGGGACACTAGCTGAGATTTGAAGGAAATATCAGGAAGAAGAGATGAAGAGTTGAGAGAGTTCCAGTCATAGTAGACACCCAGTAAAAATGTCCAGAAGCAAAACTGAGGTCTTGTCTCTAATAATAAAGAGAATAGTCAGACTGGCTGGACTATGTTACACGGGCAGCAGAGTAGAGAAAATGAAACTGCTGGTGGGATGTTGCAGGTAGGCCAGGATCCTAAGCCTCCAAGGGGAAGCCAGGTATGATCATATTTTTTCCACCATAATTCAAAATCTCTGGGTACTATCAGAGCATGCATGGGAAATCTGGTTCTACTGTCAGGGTTTTTTTTTCCCTCCTACCCTTGCTCTCCAAATACTAGCTATTTCAGTAAAAAAATAATTCCTTGGAACTTCTTCCCTCAGGAAGGAGACAGTTGGCTTAGACTCTGGTGCAACATGCCTTTTTCCCAGTTCTTCCATCGTTTCTAGCCCCATTGTGGCTGGCACCCAAGTCTTTCTCTTTCCAGATTTCTCAGGGTTTTACATTTTTCAGCTGTCAAGCATCGTGATAAAAGGAGAAATAACAGAGTAACTGAAAGACAGAAGACCAGAATCTTGTTCTGAAGGGCTTTTAAAACATCTTAGATTTTAAAAACAAACAAACAAAAAGGCACCTTCTTCAAATAACTACTGTGTTTACCTGTAACTCACAGATGACATGCCACAAAATTAAAACAGTAAAAAAAACATTAATGGAAACCTTTTGGGCAGGGGAGGTATTAAAAATGAATACCACCTTTTTAATCTCACATATTTTTATAAACCCACTATGTGGTTCCGTGTCAGGTACTGGGGATATAAATACAGCATACCATGATGTCTCTTCCTTTATGGGGCTTACTTACAATTGGACTTAAGCATGTACATCATCTCAGAAAAAAGTTTGGGATCTTCCTTTATTGTCCTCTTGGATATATCCCTTAATAAATAAGCATCTATTAAGCACCAGCTGTATGTCAGGTACTGTGCTTAAAACACCAGGAATATAAAAAAATGTTATAAGATAATCCCTGATCCTACTTAAAATCTTAAGATCCAATTAAGCAGCTTGCATTCAGAGAAGAATCTGCCATCTAATATATTTGATGGTTATTTATCCTAGAATGGACAGTGAAAATTCATCCAGCAAAATCAAGATATATAAGCTCTGCTCAAGTGCTACCTCTTACAATAAGCTATCTTAATACTCTCAAGTGCTAGGATCCTTCTTCTATTCCATACACCCAGAAATTAGTGTATAATATATATATATATATATATATATATATTGCTCTCTCTCTTACATCAATACCACTGAACCTTTCCAATAGACTGTAAGTTCATGGGAGACAGGTATTGCTTCTCTAGAACCTAACATGCTTATTAAGCACCTATTGTAGTATAGGAAGGAAGGAAGGAAGGAAGGAAGGAAGGAAGGAAGGAAGGAAGGAAGGAAGGAAGGAAAGGCTCAATGAGAAGGCAGCCTGGTTCAATGGAATAAACACTGGTTTTGGAACTTCAAGACATGGGATCAAATCCCACTTTGGATACTACCTTGTACCAGTGCTGCCAAGGGACAGTGGGAAAGGTCATTTAACAACATCCTTGGGCTTGATTTCTCACTTGTAAAGGGAAGATGTTAAGGTGCCTTCTAACTCTTGAATCTAAATCTTATATTTAGAGCTGTAAGCGGACTCAGAGGCCATTTAATCCAACCCTTTACTTTGTAGATGAGGTAAAAACAAGTGAAGTGATTTGCCTGTAGTTATTGAATTGGTGTCTTTGTGTGTGTGTTTAGTGTGAGGGGCATTGCTCTTTTGCATTTACATCCCCTGACTTCAGAATCACTGTTCATTTTATTGTGCTGAGCTTCTAGATTTATATTTCATTGAACAAAACCATTCAGTGGTCATCGGTTCAGCAATAACCTGAACAACAACTTACATGTTCATTATGGCTAAATTGCACTTTACAGGAATAACCTCAATTTAGCTCCACCAGTGTGCTGTGAGGAAGATAGAAGTGTTATCGTTTTTGTTGCCATTTTGCTAATGAGAAATTAAGGCACAGAAGAGTCAAATGATTGTCCCATTATCTTCCAAATAATATGCTATTAGTTTGGAACTGGAAGGTACCTTAAGCCTTATTTATTTCAATTCATTCATTTAATATATGAAGGAAATGAGGCCCCATGAGGCAAAGGTATTTTCCCAAGGTTATACTGGTAGTAAGTGAGAGAATTAGAATTTTAACCCAAGCTATTTGACTCCAGATCCAGCACCTTATCTATTGTATTAAACTAGAAAGGTGGCTTGAATAGAGACTCAATGTCCCTACCACTATACCATTCATTCCTTTTTTAAAGTAGTGGAATAAACTTTATTTTTTATTGTATTTTATTTTGTTAAACATTTTCCAATTATACTTTTTCATATATTAATACAATTTTTAATAATTGTTGTCTGACATTTTGCAATCCATGTTCTCTTCCTCACTTCTCTGCTTCCCCTGACTTCAGACAGTAGATAATATAAAATAGGTGGAACATGTGTTATCATGCAATACATATTTCCATTTTTGTCATGTGAAAGAAAACATATTACTTCAACTGGAGAAATTCATGGAGAAAATAAAGTGGAGAATGGTATGTTTCAATCTATATTCAGAATCTGTTGGTTCCTTCTATGTCAATGAGTAGTCTTTATTATCACAAATCTCTCGGAATTGTCTTGGATCCTTGGATTATTGATAATAAAGTCATTCCCAGTTGATCATTGTACATTATTGCTGTTACTGTGTACAATATTCTCCTGATTCTGCTCACTTTATTTTGCATCGTTTCATATATGTTTCCAGATTTTTACACCATTCATTCATTCAATCATCCATGGATCCATGCACCTTTCCATCCTTCCATTCATCCATCCATCTATTCTCTAATCCATCCATTCATTTATTCATTCATTCATTCATTGTTTACCTACAGAGTATTATGTTGGTCCTAAGAGAACTACAATGCTATCACATACCTCTTCCTCCTTGGAGAATTCAATATAGTAGAAGAATAAGATCCAAACACAAATGATTATATTAGTCTAATTTTCAATACAATGTGAAAGGCATTAAAAGAGGTTCAAAGCAAAGAGGAGTCAAAGATGGTGGTAAAAGTTGGGGAGATCTTCTGCCTTGCTTGGAAAATAATATAATTAGATACAATCATTTAGAAACCTGTCCCATATGTTAATTCACTTTCATATGATTCTACTTACAGGGGGAATTTATGATTCATGGAAACCTTCCTGGCCTTCTTACACCTACCTCAGTTTAGATCTGGATTGAGGGAATATCTAGAGTGAGGAGGAGTAGTAAGAGTAGACAGGCAGAATAGTTTTCTTCTTTCTGTGCTCTGGAGTCTCAGAATAGCACCCACTGGGATTATGTGAAAAAATGGCATAAGAGGAAGTCAGAGCAATGAGTAAACATTATTTCATAACCATGCAAATTACCCATAATTTTCCTAATAATTCACAGACTGAATACTGAGTATTGGAATATGTGGTATTTATTCAATTGCAGCAACAAAATGCTGGCAATTTTTACTTTGGTCATTTGTGAATTTAAAATAAAAATATTTTGAAAATATACTGTCATTTAACTTATGAGGCTTATTATATTGTTCTGACAATCTGTATAATGCATAGGTGAATTTCAGAAATGGAAATTAAATAATAGTAAGAAAAAGGCAATTTTTTCTTGGCTGAACAAAAAGAATTCTTTCAAGTCAAGAACTTACAATTTCTAGTTGGTGGCTTTTTGTTTCATGATTTGTAACTTATTTAGACTAAATTTAATAATTACTCAACTTACTCTGATTTCTTAGAAGCAGCACAAACTGCTGCTGGACTTGAAGTCAGGAAGATCTAAGTTATCTGCCTCAGATATTTATGAACTGTTTGAGTCTGGGCAAGACACTTAATGTCTCTGGGACTTAGTCTCTCCTCTCCCTCAGTAAAATGATAGGTTTGGGTTTGTTGACTTCTGAGATCACTTCTAGCTCTAGATCCTGTGATCTTTTGAGTTCCTTTCATTGAAACATAATGTAACCTATTTATAACTTTGAATCACAGGTAGGTGCTTTAGAGAGGTTAAACAATTTGCCTATGATCTCTAGTTGTCTCACATTTGAATTCAGGTCTTTCCAAGATCAGCAATCTTCCCTTTAAGCCACATTAATTCTCTTTATCATTTAAATATATCAAGTTGTGCTTTATTATTAATTTCTTAGACTGAATTTGAAATAAAATGGTAGCCAATGGAAAGTTTCAAATGGGTTCACTCTTTGTGATTCTACTGTGTGAGCTCTACAATTGGCAAAACATATCTTCTTATTAGAAGATATAGAATTTGGAGAAATGAAAGTATCATATATTAATAACAAAATAAAAGTTCACAATCCTAGATGAATGATAATTGTTAGGCATCTAGACAAAGGCAGAGTAGTATAATAAATAGAGAACCAGATTTAAAGCCCAGAACTGGTTTCAAATGTTGCCTCTGACCCATATTGACCATATAACCCTGGACAAATCACTTAATCTCTAAATACTTTTGATCAGTGGCATCAGATTCAAATAGAAATGGGTTCTCAAAGGCTCATGACTGAGTAAACCAAAAATCAACAGTATGTTGCATTGTGTTTTCATTTATTTTGTTAAACATTTACCAAATATATTTTAATCTACTTTTGGCCAGACTGAAGGATTTTAATCTACTTCGGTTGACACGTCTGCTGTAGATAGCTGTGTAAGAATATAAGATACAGAGAAGGTGCTTTGCTGATCTGCCCTAGTAGAGGGGTCATCCTCATTTAGAAGTTCCTTGGCCCAATGAAATCAAAGGCAAAGCTGAAGGCACAGTAGATGAAATTTGATTTGGACCTGACTTGGAGCCAGGAAGCCCTGATTCATATTCTTATCAGCTGTGTGATCCTAAGCAAGTCACTTAATCGCTGCCTGCCTTGGTTTCCCCATTAATATAATTATATTAATAAGAATATCTCCCCCCCCAGAATTGTCCTGAAGAAATGAGATAATATTTGTAAAGTGTTTGCACAGTACTTAATAGTTCCTTTTTTTCCCAAATTTTAAAATATTTTAAAATATAATTAAATTAAGCAAACGTGTGAATGCCTAGATAGATATAGAGATAGAACCTCTTCTACATTGTGGTTACAACTAAAATAATTGCCAAGATAATTAGTTGTCGTCCCAAATCTAACTTACAACAGACAATATTGTTTCAATAAAGTAACATGTAGCTGAGCCATACTTTAATGGTACCCATCTTCCCAAACATTTAGGAGTTTCCTAATGGACTGGAAATGCAATTTCTAGAGAGGCAATAAAACGTGAAGGAAAGAGTACCAAGTTTGGATTTCAAAATTAGAAGTTCAAGTGCCAGGCAGACCATTTGCCAGTCCTGGGACCTTGAGCTAGACCCTTCCACTCAGTTTCCTCGTTGGTAAAGCAGAGAGAGTGCAACTCTGCTGCCTACCTCACAGGTGTGTGGTGAGGAAAAATATTTTGTAAACTGTAAAGCGCTCAATAAGTGGGAAGTGTTAGGATGATGACAGAGAGGGTGCACAGATGGCACTGAAACGTTCTGATGTGTGCACATTCACCCAGACGATGTGCCTGCATCTGTTCTACGCAGGGCTCATATAGGTGCCTAAGACAGAAGCATTTCAGAAGAACACATGGAATGTGTTGGTGTCTTTGATGCAATCCTACCAACATGCTGAGTCAGGCGATTACAAGGTCATAGATTTAGATGGATTTAGAGCAAGAAGAGATTAGAGAGGCATCGAGACCATCATTTTAGAGACTGAGGTTCAGAGAAATTGTCATTTGACCAAACTTTAAAAAAAAAAAAGGCACTTATCTCTGCCCTCTCTGAACTTAGAGATGGAAGCAAGTGGTAGCAGGGATAGAACTCTGGGATGGAGGTGAGAAGAATTGAACCCAGATCTAGCCTCAGATGTTTCCTAGCTGTGTGGACCTGAGCAAATCTGTCTGCCTCAGTTTCCACATATATAAAATGGGGATAATTATAGCACCCATCTCCCATAGTTGTCATGTGATTCAAATGAGATAATATTGGCAAATTGCTTTGTAAACTTTAAAGCAATATATAAATGCTATTATTTGTTGTTATTGTTATTCATTTGTTTATGCCATATCTGACTCTTTTTGACTTCATTTGGGGTTTTCTTCACAAAGATAATGGAGTTGTTTACCATTCCTTCTCCAGCTCATTTTAGAAATGAGGATACTAAGGCAAAAGGGGTTAAGTGACTTGCCCAGGGTCACACAGCTCCTAAGTATCCTATGTTTGATTTAAACTTACAAAGATGAGTCTTTCTACCTCCAAGTCCAGTACTCTATATACTGTATTATCTAAGTGACTGGAAATGCTATTTTTATTATTATTTATTAAATGGTTTTCCCGGTTCTTCTCTGTGAGTTTCTGTGACTCATAAATAGCTATAAGTCATGTGTTGTTTCTCTTTAAGAGTGTGTGATGGATAATTTTTTAAATTCTAATTTTGATAGTATTTTAAAAAATAATTTTAAAGTTTACTCATTTCAACTGATGGATTCTAGCTTACTGCCTATATAATATAGTGACTAAGTTTACATTAAGATTCAAATAATAAAATGGTTAAATAGCATCATAATATGTGGAACCCTCCAATGCTTCCTGACTGCCTACCAAATAAAACTCCAACTCCTTAAATGGGCATTCTATGTCCTTTAGAGTCTGGCACCACCCTACCTTGCTAAAACTATCTCATGATAATCTCTTCCTTGTACAGCCTCTCCCATTCTAATTCGATTATCTATTGTTCTCTATACTAGGATTTAACTTTCACCTAGGAACTCTCCTGGGAAGGATCTTTTGAATATGAATGGGAAGAGCATGCAATATGTTTGCACAGCAATTAACCCCAAGTGATAGTAAAAGAGTAAAAGAAAATTTAGAAACTTCCTAAAAGCAAATCTGGGCTGGGGGGAGGTGGGGTCAAAGGACTATTTAAGATAGCAGCAGAAGTTCCCCAAAATGTCAGTTCTGAGTAACAAATGTAGGTACAGAAACTACAGGTGGGGTTCTTTAAGAGAAGAAAAAAGTAAAAAAATCCTTTTAGGAATGTCCACTTGGGGTAGGACAGAGAGTCCTCCAATCTTTGTCATACTTGAGTATCTGATTCAAGAGCTTGTACTTTTGGTGAATCATGTAGCAATGCATAAGAGTGCCATAAAGAACCTAGAAAGAAATGCAAGGGTTCATGGAGTTCTGCAAATAATTAAATAAAGGTCACTGGGACTAGAATGGTGTTTTTATTATCACTTACGACTGAATAGCAGAAACTTCAGACTCAAACAGGAAGATACTGGAAGTGATCAGTTGCTTAGAATGGTTTGTAAAAATTAGACTATGGTATGCAAAAAGAGGGCTCTTGTCCAAGGGTAGACATTTACAGAGGACAAGAAAAATAGATCTATTTGCCTGGAACCTAAAAACCTGATCAAAGGGCTTTTGATCTGAAAATTATGAGAGGAAGACAAAATATTCTATCAATGAACAATGGATTAATCTGGAGCTGTTATAAAATGAGTTCAAATCTGACCTCAGACTTCTTAGGTAGGTGGGCAAGTCACTTAATCTCAATTGCTCAGCCCTTGCTGTTCTGTTTTAAGATTGATACAAGAACAGAAATGAAGGATTTTAAAAATCAATTAATCAATAAACATTTAATAAGAACCTAATATATTCTAGGTACTGTGCTAAGCATATTCACATATCTGCCAAAGTGGACTCCACAGATAATAATGGATATGACATAAAGAGGACAAAATAGAAAAAAAAAAAGTTGATATAATGGTAATTCAAGATAGATAACATCTAAGCAAAGGAACATAAAAATCTGGGTCTCAGATGTCTATAGACATACCCATAGAGACAGGGTAATGAAGTAAAATAGATATATGAAGGTAAGAAAAATAATTTGACTTGTAACTATTAGTAGGAGGTGATCCACTATCAAAGATTAATTCAGGCCTGGAGACAAGAGGTCCTGGGTTTAAATCTGACCTCAGACACTTCCAAGCTGCATGGCCCTGGGCAAATCACATAACTCCCATAGCCTAGCCCTTACCACTCTTCTGCCTTGGAACTGATATTTGGTATTGATTCTAAGGTGGAAGGTAAGAATCAAAAAAAGATTAACCCAAAAGGATGATAGAGTAATATTATATACAAAGATATCGGATTTCTTATATGATGAAATTCATGAACCAGAAGGGGCTGGGAAAACTTGGATGAGCATCAGTTTATTTGTCTGGGGTCTTCAAAATCTAATCAGTAAGACTTAAAAACAATTATTAGTTTATAGTTTATTAGAAACAATTCTCTGTATGTGAAGCAAATGTATTTCTCGGAATTATGAATTTTAATTCAGAAACGAAAATGTATAGGATTACAAAAGGAGACAGTTATTTTGGAAGAGCATTTTTTAAAGTACAAATTCAGACCCTGGGTTAAGAATCCTGTTAAACTGAAAAGGAATTGGGAAAGAAATATGTTCCAGTGCTAGAATATGTGAAAAATAATGATAGTAGAGATGCCCAGAAACCCATGGGATATAAAATCTAAGAAAGTAGCAGCAATAAAACCTATGATTTCACATATCTATATATACGAATGCAGAAATAAAGGTAACAAGCAAGATTCTTTTTTAATTTTTTTTTTTTTTTTATGTCTTGCCTATTTTATTAATCTGCTTTTTCTCTGGAGAAGTACATACACAATAAACTGAAGCTTGGAAAGAAAGTTAATGAGAATCCAAAAGAGAGATGGTTGATTTTATTTTGTTTTTTAAGCTTTATGGAGTAGTAGTGGATCAAGTGCTAACCTGGGAGTCAGGAATACTAGGATTCAACACCTGCCTCTTTCACATATTATATGTGTGACCTTGAACGAGCCACTTAATTTCTCAGTGATGTAGGAAACTTTTTTTTAACTTTTAAGTTCATTTAATTAATTAATTAATTAATTAAGAATATTTTTCCATGGTTATATGAATCATGTTCTTTCCCTCCCCTCCTCCCATCTCCCTCCCACAGCCAAAGAGCAATTCCACTGGGCTTTACATGTGTCATTGATCAACACCTGTTTCCATATTATTAATATTTACACTAGAGTGATCATTTAGAGTCTACATCCCCAATCATATCCCCATTGAACCATGTGATCAAGTGGTTGTTTTTCTTCTGTTTCTACTCTCACGGTTCTTTCTCTGGATGTGGTTAGTGTTCTAAGTGTTCTAGTGTTTTAATCCTTCAGAATTGTCCTGGGTCATTGCATTGCTGCTAGTACAGAAGTCCATTACATTCGATTTTACCACAGTGTATCAGTCTCTGTGTACAATGTTCTTCTGGCTCTGCTCCTTTCACTCTGCATCAATTCCTGGAGGTCTTTCCAGTTCACATGGAATTCCTCCAGTTCATTATTCTTTAGGAAACTTTTAAAATCATTTATTTATTTATTTGTTTGTTTATTTATTTTGTTTAATTAATTAATTTATTTATTTTCCCTTGTACTTCGGTGTATTGTCTCATAGGTGGAAGAATGGTAAGGGTGGGCAATGGGGATCAAGTGACTTGCCCAGGGTCACACAGCTGGGAAGTGGCTGAGGCTGGGTTTGAACCTAGGACCTCCTGTCTCTAGGCCTGACTCTCACTCCACTGAGCTACCCAGCTGCCCCTTAATTATTTATTCTTTAGAATATTTTTCCTTGGTTCCTTGATTCATTTTCCTTCCCTCTCTTCTTCCCTCCCCGCTCCCAGAGCCGACAAGCAATTCCACTGGGTTGTACATATGTTGTCACTTGATAACTATTCCCATATTACTCATTTTTGCTATAGAGAGATTTTTTTAAAGCCTCAACCCCAAATCATATATCCATATAGGCATGTGATAAGTGATGTCATATGTTTTGTTTTTGCATTTCTACTCCCATAGCTCTTTCTCTCAATGTGGATAGTATTGTTTTACACAAGTCCTTCAGGAGTGTCCTGGCTTCTTGCATTGCTACTAGTAGCAAAGTCCATAGATTGGATTTTTTCACCATGTTTTACTTTCTGTATACAATGTTCTTCTAGTTCTGCTCATTTCACTCTGCATCAGTTCATTGAGATTCTTCCAGTTCATATGGAAAGCCTCCAGATCATCAATCCTTAGAGCACAATAATATTCTATCATCATCAGATAACACAATTTGCTTAGCCATTCCCTAGTCAATGGACACCCCCTCATTTTAGGAAACTAATGCTGAGAAGATACTGATTTTTATTTACAGGGAAAATTTATTTAATTTAGAAGTTACTTTCCTTATTCAGAATTTTCTTATTTAGGAGATCACAGGTTCATTCCCTATCCCTGTATTATATTAAGTAACCTTGCATTCAAGTTACACTTTGAAACTTTATTTAAAGATGTTTTGAAGTCATTCATCTTTTTTTTTTTTTTTTAATCTTTGTCTTTGGTCTTCCTTTCAGATATTTATGGTTCGTTTCTTTATTTCATATTTGTTTAATTTGATCTTCTAGCACTCCTGAATTAAGATATTGGTGAGGGTCAGGTTCTATTCATTTCTGTGGGGGGATACTCAGTCTTTGTTTGGTACTAGTTTATATTCTCTGGGGTTTTACAGCTGTTTTCTTGAGGTATTCAGTGCTGCATGCTTCAAGAATTCATAAAGTAGGGGCAGTTAGTTGATTCAGTGGATTGAGAGCCAGGCCTAGAGATGGGAGATCCTGAGTTCAAATCTGGTCTCAGTCAGTTCTTAGCTATGTGACCCATTGTCTACTCCTTACTGCTTTTCTGTCTTGGATCCAATACACAGTATTGATTATAAGAAAGAAAGGGTTAAAAGAAAAGAATTTCAATTGTAGCTCAAGATGGGGACTGACAAACTTTCAGTGCACCAAAACATGACCTCATCTAGGTAGAAGTCTCATTGTTGCCTTTTTGGTCTGAGATTTAAAAGCTCCTCACTCTTGTGTGGATCTGGGTGGCACACTCTAGGCTAATCCCTGATTGGAACTCCAGTAGACTCCTGCTGACCTTATCTACTGATTTTGCAGGATCATTATAATATAACTACAGTCTTCCTCCTTACCATTGTAACTCAACTGCGGGTTTAAGAACAAATTGAGAATTAAATCTGATATTCCACTCATTCCAGTGTCAGAACCACATAGTTCTCCTCTTCACTTCTGTTCTTGCTTCTTGCCCAGTATATAAATAACTGCTCCTTGCCCTGGATTACAGCCTGGGTATCTGTCTCTAAGCCTAGGTTGCCTACTTAATTCACACTGAGTCTTTGAACCAACTCTGGTATATAAGAAATAGGGCTTTCAATACTCCTATGCTTTTCAGTGATTCTTCTGCCTTAGAACCAATACAGTTCAGAAGATAAGGGTTTAAAAAAATCTGAGATGAGTGGAGATGCAATAAGGTTCAAACACTGCCTTATAGTATTAGTGACATATTAGCAGTGAATATCAATTTCTCCATCTGTAAAATTGGAATAATAATGCCTAAATCACATATCTGGTAGCTTAGAGTACACATCAGACAAAACAAAAACTGTGATAAATGTTTTGTAGAACTTAAAGTGGTATTCAAATTGCTATTTATTTTATTTTATTAAAAATGACAAGAAAATAGTGCAGTGATTTTACTATGGTTAACAAGTACTGTAGCTAGGGAAGAGAAAAGACATTCTTTGTGGCTGGCTGCAGCTAAGCAATACAATGCTTTAAATGATTCTTCATTGCTGTGGATTGTTGTGCATAAACATACCAGCAGCAGCTGGGGATGAGATCACTTTTTGAGCCCAGGTGTCATGATGGACAGGAGTTAGAAGCCTTGTCTATATAAGGCCAGTGAGGTTAGATGTGACCAAAATTTAAAATGAGTCATTATGACAACCCACGAGCAGTGAGATCAGGATTTCTTTGTTTCTGCTGTGTAGTACAGCAGTGTGGATGGGCTACTGTGAATTAAGGGCTCTTGGTCCCTTTCAGATTGGAAATGCTCAGACATGCACAGAGCTACAGAGAGTGATTGCTTCTACTAATAGTTGTTTCTTTGCCCAAATCCTTGGATATAATTCTTACACATGAAAACTAAGGGCAGGTGATGCAGGGGACATCATAGCTTTTAAAGCTACATGCAGATTTTAATCACTGGCTATCACCTATCACTTTTCAGGACTGCTTATCCATCTTTAGTGTCCACCTTTCACCCAGCTCTAACCTGTGGCTCCATGAAGTGGCTCCATGCATACTGGTCCATACCATTTTGGCAGATGGGCTTAAACCAGGTTGAGAGTAACCAACAGCCCTCAAACCTGTTGGCTAGCTAGGGAGATGTCTACCCCAAGAGTGTGAAGATGTCCCCTGACAGAATAGATGTGCCTGAAGCAGGCACTGTGGGACACTTAGAGCTTGGTCAGGCACTGAAGACACCAAGGTCTTCCATTGCCTCCCAAGCCATTGGCAGTCATCCTGACTTTCCTCTTGTCACTGGATTTGGATGACTCTGGAAGAGAGCTCGAGACTGTCGACTTTGTGAAACCCTGTCTCACTTAAGTCTAATTTAGGCTCAAAACAAGGTATCACCCTCTGAAGTCAATGGCCCTTTTCAAAACAAAGGGTGAATAACCACAACATCTAGCCATGGTATTATTTATGGCAAATAGATGGTATGGTGGATTGAATGCCGGACTTGAAAAAAAGGAAGAACCAAGTTCAAATCTTACCTCAACTCACTTACTAGCTGGTTGACCATAGGCAAGTCACTTCACTTCTTCCTCAGTTTTCTCATTTATAACATGGATAAAAGTAATGGTACCTACTTGCAGGGCTGTTGTGAGGCTCAAATGAGGTAATAAGTAAAGCACTTTGCAAATATCAAAGTGCTATATAAATGCTATATATTATCTTTTAATGAGAATTATGACAGTCTAAATTTTAATATCCATATATTTCAGTTCTTTTAAAGATATGCAACTGACATAGTCTCTCCATTCATACATGGACATTTACTCAATTGCTACAGTCAATTAATCAATCAACTACTTTATTTAGTTCCTACTATATGACCTAGACTAGTCACTTAACCTTGTTTGCCTCAGTTTCTTCATCCGTAAAATTAACTGGAAAAGGAAATGAAAAAAACCACTCCAGAATCTTGCCAAGAAAACCCCAAAAGGGATCATGAAGTCAGATACTGCTGAAATGACTGAATAACAACAAAATATATCAATAATATTCTAGACACATGGTATACAAATACAAAATTGAGAAACCTCTTGCTTGCAAGGAGCTCATGGTTGCTTAAACATCTAATTCGAAAAGAAAAGAATTCATTCAAAATACCAATTATTTTGTGTCCTTAGTATTGAACAATCAGGTTGCCTGATTTAGTAGATTGGTTTTGATTTTCTAAGGATAGGATTTCCATTTTTATTTTTGATGTTGCTATTGTTCATAAATTGGAAGAAAAACTATTAGAGAAGGAACAAGAGTGTTATATGAGGAAGGAGAAAGGCAAACTTTGGAAGATGATTTTACAGCCATTTTTACAAATGCACATACTTTCACTTGTCTTATCCATGCAAACTAATAATGGCAACAGCAACATAATTTTTAGAGCATGTGAGAACATTTAAAAAGTCTCTGGAAATACTTTTCAGAATAAGCAGATTTCACAAGAAAGGCTGAAAGTAGATTCGTGCCATGGGATTTTTAAAAGGGAATTAAAAGTGAGTTAGCTCCAGATTTAGTTCAGGAAGTAGCCAATATACAAAAAGGAAATCCAAAGGGCCTCCACGAGAATCATCCATATAATTTCAGCTAACCATTGTACTTATAAAAATGTATTGAACAAATGGCTTAGTCATGTAGATTTCTTTGTGGGGCTGGAAAATTTTACTTAGCATTTTCACTTTATTTTCTCCATGAATTCTTCTCTAGTATAAATAAGATGTGTCTTCTTTCATAACATGATGAATATGGAGATATATATTGTATGATGACACATGTAAAACCTATTTCATTTTCCCTGCATTTTAGGGAAGGGAAGGGAAGGAAATAAATTCATGAGATCATAAAATATGAGAAAATAATTGCTAAAAATTATTTTGAGGGAGTAGCTAGATGGCTCAATGGATAGAGAGCCAGGGCTACAGACAGGAGATCCTGGGTTCAAATATGGCCTCAGACACTTCCTAGCTGTGTGATCTTGGGTAAACCACCCAATCTCCATTGCCTAGCCCTTACCTGTCTTCTATCTTGGAACTGGTACACTATTGATTCTATGATGGTAGGTTAGGGTTTTAAATTTAATCAACAAAAGTAGAATACATCCCTACTTAACCCTAAAGTAGGGGAAGTCCACAAAGTACCTACTGAAGGGATTTTCACCTTCAGAAGCAACTGACTGCCCCCTGGGCATTCCTAAGCAAATTTAAAGACTATAATTGGCCCCCAATAACCCATACACTAGCAAGAAAAAGATAGAGGATTATATATCAGAAGCTTTCAGTTTTTCATAGATCAACCAATGAAAAATTCTGATACTACAAACACAAACCCTAAATATCTTGGACTATTTAATCAATACATTGCTTTGGATCCAGGACCTCATTGTAGACTGAATTGTTGCCAACAATGACTGTCCATAATACCAATTCATAAATACTTAAGGACAATATTTTTCACATATGTGATCATATCTCCAAGAAACATGGAAAAAATTTTCAAAATAGATAGACCTAACAGAGGAGATAATAGTATGTGGAAATGGAATATTGTCTTACCTGGTAAAAGCACTGTTCAGATATTTTCTGTGAAACTACAGAAAATAAATGTCTATCTTAAGATAGTCATTAAATTACAAAAAGCAATTATTTGATCCACTTGGGCAAGTTGTGTACTATTTCATAGAAAATTAAATATACTAGAATAATAGCTGGATAATTTGTTCTAAGAGCCTTTTTTTTCTCAACTCTGTTGAAAAAAACATGGTTTTGATGATAACTGGCAACACTAACAACCATCTACTTTCTCAACTCTTGTAACCCAGCCAGAGAATATACTTCTTACATAAGATTTTAGTTGAAAGATAATTTAGAAGTCATTAAGTCGTGCCTCAATATATTGCATATGAAGAAGCTGAGCCCCAGAAAGGATGAATGACTTGCCAATGATCATCCACAATGAGCAGTGGAGCTGATGTATAGATCCAAGCCTTTTTGATTCCAAATTAATTGCTCTTAAAACAGAAGGGAAAATTATTCATACTTGGCCTGTTTTTTATTCATGCTTCCCAATGTCAATCTGATTCTCCCTTCTGCTTTTATTCATTGCTTTATCATGAAAATGTTCCTTATTTTGGTTATTCTAGAGTAGACCTTTACCACAAACTTAAACTTTCCTTTTTTTCCCATCATACCCTTTTCTCTATCACTTCTATATGTCTTAGTTTCTTCAACTGTAAAATGGCAATACTCATATCACTTCCCACCTAGAGCTGTTGTGGGGGTTAGATGGTATATTTGTGCCTGGAGCACAGTAGTCACTTAATATCTATTGCCTTTCTTGGCTGCTTTTGGGAGTTTATATTAAATGAAAAGTTTGGAGTACAAATACACTGATCCCCCAGTTAGGAAAATTCCTAACATTTAGGCAATGTTAGTTTTGGCTCACTGCCTTAATTTACATTTACATTTAACTTTTAGCTAACCCCTGGCCTCTTCGTGGTTGAGGCAACATTCAGGTTACAGGAAAAATATTTGTGTGAAGAAGAAGCAGAATATATTAAATGTCTGTTAATAAACATGCATTTGGAGGGGAAAATGTCTCGTTTTCCCCAGCCCCCATTCTCCTCAGAATTTTCTTGAACTCTGGAACTTCTTGAACTTAAAGGAAGTGAATACAACTGGTGACTTCAGCCAGAGTTTTTGGCTCAGAGATGCCTACAGGGGCAAAGGTCCTCCTAGATTTCTCTTTTGTCCACCTTAGTTCAACCCTTTATCTTCCTCTCAAAATTGCCCTAGGCGCCACAAATTCTTCACAGCTCAGCTTTTGTAGTCTCCTTTCTTCTTCACTCTCAACATCTCTCTCTAGTTCTCAAAGAGCTCCCACTTTCACATGAACTTCTCATTGCAGGACCAAGTCTCTCAAATCAATTGCAACAACCTCCCTGTTGCACCTAATTGTAATGTTTGAGTGATTTAGGGAGATGTCTGTGCCTGTTCATACCTGGCTATGATTTTTCAATACAGAACTGTGCTTCTCTTACAAGGGCAATTACTGTTAGGTGTCTTAGGGGTTGTCTATGGACTGTCACCCCATTAAGCTACTTTTAAGTCAGTATAAACCATCAGCACCTGTCCCTGGGAGGTCACCAGAAAGGAAAGCATTGAGCAGACTGATTTGGCAGCCCAATTACACAGCACATGTTGAGGGACTAAATGCCCAGATCTTTTTGGAGAGGTCATTTTGCAACAGAAAGGTACCAGAAATCTCTAAACCCAGACAGACCAATAATATCTAGCATCCTTGGCAAAATAAAGTTTGATGGGTTGGGTTACAGTCCAGGTAACTGAGGGTGATCAGGAGAGAGATGAATAGCATGGATCAGAATCTCAGGATTCCTTCCTCTGCATATTTCTATTTTTCCAACCCTTTGCAAATACCAGTCAACCCATCAAAAACATTTGTCATACATCTAAGGTGTCAACTATTATGTAAGGTGCTAGGATAAGACTAAAAGGAACATATCCCTATTCTCAAAAAACTTACAATTTATTGAGGAGGCAATATGTACATATTTGAATATGTACAAAATATATCAAATTAGTATAGCACTCCTAATTTCTTATAAGTTTGCATATGATATATAGAAACATACATATGTTTTATTCAATGCAATTGGCCCCATTCAATCTGGAATCAACATTCCTGTTGCAAAACATTCATTTTGGCTTCTACTTAACATAGAATGGAGGATGAGGAGGGATTTGATACAAAGCAGTGGATTTGTGTTTTGGGATGTGGTATATCCCAAGTGCATGCTGGGTGAGCTTTTGGCTTTGGGGTATGTTGGAAACCAAGCCAGGAGTTTTTGGCAAGCATCCTTTTAAAAAGCTTTTTTTTTTTTTTTTAAAGCAAAGCAATGTTTTATTTTTATATCTTTCAAATTTTTTTCTATTTGTGCATTAAAGATTTTATATTAAACTTATGATCTTTAATACGTTAGATATTTTCATTTAAAAAGAGACATATCTTATAAACATATTAAATAGGAAACAAAATTTGGGGCATGTATATCAGAATTTAATTTATATTCTAATATTATTTAAGTGTTTTACAATTTTCCTCCCTCTTTAATATTTAGGAACTTTGTAGTCTTTCTCTATTCAAAATAAGTTGTTTTTTCTGTCTGAAGCCCAGAAAAATGCTTTATTTATTGGTGACTACAACTGGTGATCTTACTGGTGTCATGCCAAAGACACATGATTATATTTACATGAAGCAGCACACATGATTTTGACATCTTGATATCCATGATAAGAATGCACAACAAAAATGAACTCATAATTAGTCTTGAGAGTGACCTTGAGCCTAGATTTTATTGCAGATGGCTGGCAGAGTATAGTTAGAGATGGAGCCAAAAGGAGAGAAGGAAAAAAAGAAAACCAAAAGACAACTGCATTTTGATCATTGACACTGCAAATCTAAAAATCATTTTGCAGTGAAGATTCATTTGAATAGTTGATTTTATTATATTTCTGTTTTCTGAGGTGAGATAGAAATCCTTCAGCTTCCTTTCATCAAATTGCTTAGAAAAATTCCCAAATTAGTAAAACACTTTGAGCGAGCATTGACAGCAGTCATTTCATGTACCTTACCTATTTTCTAGCCAATATCATGTAAAGAAGAGAATAGATGACATGGAAAAAAACCTCAAATACAATTACTTCATCATGCATTGGAATGATCATTTGCAGAAATGGCCTCAGTCTCTGGAAGCAAATAGAGAGTCAAAACCTCTGCATATTTGCTTTATTTTCATCTTGCAAAGAAATCAGAGCCTTTGTTTTTGTTTTTTTAAAACATTTATTAATATTCATTTCTAACATGGTTACATGATTCATGCTCCCACTTTCCCCTTCACCCCTCACCCCTCCCCCACCCATGGCTGATACACATTTCCACTGGTTTTATCATGTGTCATTGATCAAGACCTATTTCCAAATTGTCGATAGTTGCATTGGTGTGGTAGTTTCCAGTCTACATCCCCAATCATGACCTCCTCAGCCCATGCATTCAAGCAGTTGTTTTTCATATATGTATCCTCACCTGCTGTTCTTCCTCTGAATATGAACAGCGTTCTTTACCATAAATCCCTCAGAATTGTCCTGGGTCATTGCATCGCTGCTAGTACAGAAGTCCATTACATTCAATTTTACCATAGTATATCAGTCTCTGTGTACAATGTTCTTCTGGCTCTGCTCCTTTCGCTCTGCATTACTTCCTGGAGGTCTCTCCAATTTGCATGGAATTCCTCCAGTTTATTATTCCTTTTAGCACAATAGTATTCCATCACCCGCATGTACCACAATTTGTTCAGCCATTCCCCAATTGAAGGACATCCCCTCATTTTCCAGTTTTTTGCCACTACAAAAAGTGCAGCTATAAATATTTTCGTACAAGTCTGTTTATCTATGATCTCTTTGGGGTACAAACCCAGCAATGGTATGGCTGGATCAAAGGGCAGGCAGTCTTTTATAGCCCTTTGGGCATAGTTCCAAATTGCCAGCCAGAATGGCTGGATCAGTTCACAACTCCACCAGCAATGCATCAATGTCCCAATTTTGCCACATCCCCTCCAGCATTCATTACTCTCCCCTTCTTTCATTTTAGCCAATCTGCTAGGTGTGAGGTGATACCTCAGAGTTGTTTTGATTTGCATTTCTCTAATTATTAGAGATTTGGAACACTTTCTCATGT
>NC_058134.1:240964047-240990137 GCF_016433145.1 Gracilinanus agilis
AGCAGTTTTTGTCAAATAGTGGATTCATGTCCCAAAAGTTGGGCTCTTTGGGTTTATCATACACTGTCTTGCTGACATCATTAACCCCAAGTCTATTCCACTGATCCTCCCTTCTATCTCTTAGCCAGTAACATATTGATTTAATGACTGCTGTTTTATAGTATAGTTTGATATCTGGTACTTCACATTTTTTTTCATTATTTCCTTTGAAATTCTTGAACTTTTGTTATTCCAAATGAAATTTGTTATAGTTTTTCCTAATTCGGTAAAGAAGTTTTTTGGTAATTTGATAGGTATGGCACTAAATAGGTAAATTAATTTGGGTAGGATGTTCATTTTTATTATGTTAGCTCATCCTACCCATGAACAGTTAATGGCTTTCCAATTGTTGAGATCCAGTTTTATTTGTTTGGAAAGTGTTTTGTAGTTGTTTTCGTATAATTGCTGTGTTTGTTTTGGTAGATAGATTCCCAAGTATTTTATATTGTCTAGGGTGATTTTAAATGGTGTTTCTCTTTCTACCTCTTGCTGCTCTAATGTGTTGGAAATATTTAGAAATGCTGATGATTTATGTGCATTTATTTTGTATCCTGCCACTTTGCTAAAGTTGATTATTTCTACCAGCCTCTTAGTTGATTCTCTAGGATTTTTTAAGTAGACCATCATATCATCTGCAAAGAGTGATAGCTTAGTCTCCTCATTGCCTATTTTGATACCTTCAATTTCTTTTTCTTCTCTAATTGCTACTGCTAGTGTTTCTAGTACAATGTTGAATAATAGAGGTGATAATGGGCATCCTTGTTTTACTCCTGATCTTATTGGGAAGGCTTCTAATTTATCCCCATTGCATATGATGTTTGTTGATGTTTTTAGGTATATACTGTTTATTATTTTTAGGAAGGTTCCTTCTATTCCTATACTTTTCAATGTTTTCAATAGGAATGGATGCTGTATTTTGTCAAAGGCTTTTTCAGCATCTATTGAGATGATCATGTGATTTTTGTTTGTTAGACTGTTGATATGGTCAATTATGTGGATGGTTTTCCTAATGTTGAACCAACCTTGCATTCCTGGTATAAATCCCACCTGATCATGGTGGATGACCTTCTTAATTACTTGCTGGAGTCTCTTTGCTAATATTCTATTTAAGATTTTTGCATCTATGTTCATTAGGGAGATTGGTCTATAGTTTTCTTTCTCTGTTTTTGGTCTACGTGGCTTTGGAATCAGTACCATATTTGTGTCATAAAAGGAATTTGGTAGGACTCCTTCTTTGCTTATCATATCAAATAATTTGTATAGTATTGGGATTAGTTGCTCTTTGAATGTCTGATAGAATTCACTTGTGAATCCATCAGGTCCTGGTGATTTTTTCTTAGGGAGTTCTTTAATGGCTTGTTCAATTTCTTTTTCTGATATGGCATTATTTAGGTATTCTCTTTCTTCTGCTGTTAATCTAGGCAATTTATATTTTTGTAAATATTCATCCATATCTCCTAAATTGTTGTATTTGTTGCCATATAATTAGGCAAAATAGTTCTTAATGATTGCCTTAATTTCCCCTTCATTATAGGTGAGGTCTCCCTTTTCATCTCTAATACTGTCAATTTGGTTTTCTTCTTTCCTTTTTCTTATTAGATTGACTAGTACTTTGTCTATTTTATCTGTTTTTTCAAAATACCAGCTTCTAGTCTTATTTATTAATTCAATAGTTCTTTTACTTTCGATTTTATTAATTTCTCCCTTAATTTTTAGTATTTCTAATTTAGTTTTCATCTGGGGGTTTTTTATTTGTTCGCTTTCTAATTTTTTGAGTTGCATGCCCAATTCGTTAATCTCTGCCCTCCTTAATTTGTTAATATATGCACTCAGGGATATAAATTTGCCCCTGAGTACTGCCTTGGCCGCATCCCACAGAGTTTGGTAGGATGTCTCATCATTGTCATTCTCTTCAATGAAATTCTTGATTGTTTCTATGATTTCTTCTTTGACAAATTGGTTTTGGAGAATCATGTTGTTTAATTTCCTATTGGTTTTTAATTTGCCTGTCCAGGTGCCCTTACTGATTATTAGTTTTATCGCATTATGTTCTGAGAAGGTTACATTTATTATATCTGCTCTTTTGCATTTGTTTGCCATGATTCTATGCCCTATAACATGGTCAATCTTTGTGAATGTGCCATGTGCAGCTGAAAAGAAGGTGTATTCCTTTTTGTCCCTATTTATTTTCCTCCACATATCAATTAAATCTAATTTTTCTAGGACTTCATTCATCTCTCTTACCTCTTTCTTATTTATTTTTTGGTTTGATTTATCTAGATCTTAAAGAGGAATATTTGGATCTCCCACTATTATGGTTTTACTATCTATTTCCTTCTTGAGCTCTGCCGGTTTCTCCTTTATGAATTTGGATGCTATACCACTTGGTGCATATATATTGAGCAGTGTTATTTCCTCATTATTTATACTGCCTTTAATCAGGATGTAATGACCTTCCCTGTCTTTTTAAATTATATCTATTTTTACTTTGGCTTTGTCAGAGATCATGATAGCCACTCCTGCCTTCTTTTTCTCATTTGATGCCCAAAAGATTTTTTGCTCATACCCTTAACCTTGAACTTGTGTGTGTCTACCCGCCTCATATGTGTTTCTTGTAGACAACCTATGGTAGGATTTTGGTTTCTGATCCACTCTGCTATTTGCTTCCGTTTTATGAGTGAGTTCATCCCGTTCACATTCAGAGTTACAATTGTTAGTTGTGTATTCACTGACATTTTTGTATCCTCCCCTAGACCCACTCCTTCTTATTACACTATTTTCTTTTACACCAGTAGTTTGCTTTGAGCAGGTATCCCTTATCCCCTCCCTTGATTGACTACCCTTTCTGCCCTCTCCCTTGTTGTTCACCTCTTAGTTTTTTTGTTTTTTGTTTAAAGACCAAATGAATTCCCTCCCCCCTCTTCTCCCCTCCCTTTTTTGGCCTCCCCACTCCCCTGTTGCCTTTGGTTTATCCCTTCTGACTTTCTCAGTAGGGTTAGATAGAGTTTTTTATCCAGATGGATAATAAAGCTACTCTTTCTTCTCCGGGTTGATTACACTGAGAGTAAGGTTTGATTATGCTCTCTTCCTCTCCTTCTTATGATATTATTCAACCCCTCCCCTTCCCATGCCCTCTTTGTGTGTAATAGAATATCTTATTTTTCTTATTTACTCGGATTTTTCTTGGTGTCCCCTACTATTCCCCTCTCTTTCCCACTCCCCATGTCTTCTTAGACCATTTAGTATCCTGTCCTCTCCCTATGAATTATTCTTCTGGTTGCTATAATAGTGAATATTATAATAGTGTATAGAGTTCACTACAGAGAATTATACGTAGCGTTTCTCCACCTAGTAATACAGATAATTAGATCTTATTTATGCCCTTAAAGAGTCAAGCTTAAGAGACTATGAGTTTTCTTTCTTTTCCCTATGTTTCTTATTTACCTTTTCATCTTTCTCTTGATGTTTGTGGTTGAGTGTCAAACTTTCCATTTAGTCCCGGTCTCTTTTGTGCAAAAACTTGGAATTCTTCAATTTTGTTGAATGCCCATACTTTCCCCTGAAAGTATATAGTCATTTTCGCTGGGTAGTTGATTTGTGGCTGAAGGCCCAGCTCTCTTGCCTTTCTGAATATTGTATTCCAAGCCTTGCGGTCTTTTAGCGTTGAGGCTGCCAGATCCTGTGTGATCCTTATTGGTGCTCCTTGATATTTGAATTGTCTCTTTCTGGCTTCTTGTAAGATTTTTTCTTTAACTTGAAAGCTCTTCAATTTCGCTATTATATTTCTGGGTGTTGACTTTTCTGGGTCCAGTGTAGAGGGTGTTCTATGGATCCTTTCAATGTCTATATTGCCCTCTTGTTGTAGAACTTCAGGGAAATTTTGCTGAATAATTTCTTTAAGTATGGAGTCCAAGTTTCTATTAATTTCTGCCTTTTCTGGAAGACCAATGATTCTCAAGTTGTCTCTTCTAGACCGGTTTTCTTGGTCTGTCGCTCTCTCATTGAGATATTTCATGTTTTCTTCTATTTTATCAGTCTTTTGACTTTGTTTTATTTGTTCTTGTTGTCTTGAGAGATCATTGGTTTCTAAATGTTCGATTCTAGCCTTTAAGGACTGGTTTTCGGCTTTAATGTTTTGGTTTTCAGCTTTAATGTTTTGGTTTTCGGCTTTAATGTTTTGGTTTTCGGCTATAATTTTTTGGTTTTCCTTTTCAATCTGGTCATTTTTGGTCCTCAGTTGACTTGTCTCACTTTCCAAATGCGAGATTCTGCATTTTAAACTGTTATTTTCTTGCCAAATTTCTTCCATCTTCCTCAGCATTTCATTTTTAAACTCTTCCATAGCTTGTGACCAGCTTTCATTTTTTTGGGGGAGGTTTGGATTTTTGTTTTCCCTCCTCTGTTGTCTGGATTTTCTCTGTGCAGAAGTTGTCGAGTGTTCCAGAGTTTCTCTTGATAGTCTTTTTCTTCTGGACATCCTTATTGCTGGCCATTGTTAGCCCCGACCCTTTTCAGCTTTGTCTTTGCACTCAGGGTCTGCCTGGGCCTTGCAAGCTCCGGGGGGCTCCGGGGTCTCCTTGTCCTCGGGGTCAGGCCTCCTGGTAGTTCCCAGTCTGCCCCTCTGCCCGAGGTTCCTTCAGCAGTCTTTGGGGCTGCTTCCACTGCCCCGCTGGGTCTGCACAGGTTCCTCACTGGAGGTCCAAGCCTTGGCTGGAGATAGTGATTCAAGCCTAGGGCACTGCCTTTGCCTGCTCAGATGCTCTTAGGGCCTGCCTTCACCCCCGAAGAAGGTAGTGAAAGTATGTGAGTATGTGGGCTGGAGACCTTTATTCGCACCTGAGGCGATGCCTTCAGCGCTTGGGAAAGTCTGTGTTTTAGGGGCCTTTGTCCCGGCCCTAGGAGGTGCCTTCACCCCCCCCCCCCCGGGGGGTCCCTCACCTTGCAGCACACAGGTACAAGCTGCAAGTGATTATCTGGTTGCCCCAGTCCTGTTTTCAGTCTTGTGAGTTGGCGTTGTGCGAGGTGTGCAGTGTGGGGGGTGGGGGAGTGGTTTCTTCCTCTCCCAGTTTAGTGAGAGCTGTTTCACCCCTTTATAGTGTGGAAATGCCCCGATTCTGCGTGCCTTCAATGCTGCGCCCTGTTGTGGGGTTCCTTCGTTCTTCTGGACTCATTTTTATTTCCCCTTGAGGGGTCCTGTATGGTTCGGTCAGGAGAGATCGAGCAGCTGCTCCTTACACTGCTGCCATCTTAACCGGAAGTCCCCTTCTTTCATTTTAGCCAATCTGCTAGGTGTGAGATGGTACCTCAGAGTTGTTTTGATTTGCATTTCTCTGATTATTAGAGATTTGGAACACTTTCTCATGTGCTTATTGATACTTTTGATTTCTTTACCTGAAAATTGCCTATTCATGTCTCTTGCCCATTTATCAATTGGGGAATGGCTTGATTTTTTATACAATTGCTTTAACTCCTTGTATATTTGAGTAATTAGACCCCTGTCAGAGTTTTTTGTTATAAAGATTTTTTCCCAATTTGTTGTTTCCCTTCTGATTTTGACTACATTGTTTTTGTTTGTACAAAAGCCTTTTAGTTTAATATAATCAAAACCATTTAATTTACATTTTGTAATTTTCTCTAACTCTTGCTTGGTTTTAAAGTCTTTCCTTTCCCAGAGATCTGACAAGTATACTATTCTGTGTTCACTTAACTTATTTATAGTTTCCCTCTTTATATTCAAATCATTCATCCATTCTGAATTTATCTTGGTGTAGGGTGTGAGATGTTTATCTAAACCTAATCTCTCCCATATTGTTTTCCAAATTTCCCAGCAGTTTTTGTCAAATAGTGGATTCATGTCCCAAAAGTTGGGCTCTTTGGGTTTATTATACACTGTCTTGCTGTCATTTACCCCAAGTCTATTCCACTGATCCTCCCTTCTGTCTCTTAGCCAGTACCATATTGTTTTGATGACTGCTGCTTTATAGTATAGCTTAATATCTGGTACTGCTAGGCCCCCTTCCTTCACATTTTTTTTTCATTATTTCCCTTGATATTCTTGATCTTTTGTTATTCCAAATGAAATTTGTTATAGTTTTTTCTAATTCAGTAAAGAAGCTTTTTGGTAGTTTGATAGGTATGGCGCTAAATAGGTAAATTAATTTGGGTAGAATGGTCATTTTTATTATGTTAGCTCATCCTACCCATAAGCAATCAATGGCTTTCCAATTGTTGAGATCCAGTTTTATTTGTTTGGAAAGTGTTTTGTAGTTGTTTTCGTATAATTGCTGTGTTTGTTTTGGTAGATAGATTCCTAAGTATTTTATATTGTCTAGGGTGGTTTTAAATGGCGTTTCTCTTTCTACCTCTTGCTGCTCTAATGTGTTAGAAACATAGCCTTTGGTTTTGATTATCATTGTCTTACCTGTCCCTTTTTCTACTATCACAAGACATTGGTATTGACCCATATTCAAGCATGATGTAATAGAGAAAGCACTTGGATGCCTAACAAATGAGGAATTGCTAAACAACTTGAGGCATATAATCGTAATGGATTGATAGATGACAATTGTAATCTATAAGCCATAAGAAATGATAAATGAGTTAATTAGACTGTATGGTAAAACAGTAAAATAATTTTCATCTATTGTTTTCACATGAAAATTTTGAAATGAGTATTATCCATTTACAAATAATTTATAATGATTCTTCTGATAATAGTATTTCCTTTCCGCTGCCTTCCAAGATTTGGAAGGATATATAGAGTCTAGAGAGTTACTTCAAGTCCTACTCCTGAAATGTTCTGCTTGTATGATTTTCGTCAAGTTAAACTTCCCTGGGCTTGGGTTTTCTCATCTGTAAAAGTTGGGGCTTGGTAGGGCTAGATGACCTTTGGTAATGTGGCCTTGATACTCTGGATCTATAATTCTTTGACTCAGAGAAGTCATTTGCCTTACTTGGTCCTCAGTTTCCTCATCTATGAAGTAAGAGAGTGGGACTAGATGGTCTTTGAGGCTCCTATCAGCTCTAAGCCTATGATCTTCTGATATACCCTCTAAGGACCCCAAGGAACACTAGAAAGTTACAAAAATTTAGGGGAATATAGAAAATTTTATTTGTGAGATCTATGAATAAGGGAAGAATTTATGACTGAACAAGAGATGGAAAAGATATACAAGGAGTAAAATGTGTAATTTTTATTATATTAAATTTAAAAGGTTTTATACAAACAAGTCAATAAAGCCAAGATTAGAAGGAAAACAGGGAAACTGGGAACATTTTTACAGGAATTTCCTCTGATAAAGGAATCATTTCTCAAATATCTGGAGAATTGAATCAAATTCATAAAAAAAAATGAGTCATTCCCCAATTGATAAATGATCAAGAAATTTAAACTGACAGTTTTTAGATGATGAAATCATAGTTATTTTTAGTTACATACAAAGGCTCTAAATCACTTTTGGTTAGAGAAATATAAATTAAAGGAACTCTGAGGTACCACTTCTCATCTTTGTGGTTGACTTACATGGCAGAAAAGGAAAATGAGAAATGTGAGAAGGGATGTGGAAAAATTGTGACACTAATGTACTATTGGTAAAGTTGTGAACTGGTCAAATAATTCTGGAGAACAATTTGGAACTAGGCCCAAAGGGCTATAAAACTTTGACCCAGCAATGCCACTATTATGTCTGTATCCCAAAAAGATCAAATAAAAGGAAAAGGATCTATATAGTATAAAAATATTTATGTAATGGCAAAGAATTAGAAAATAAAGGAATGTTTATCAATTGGAAAATGACTGAATGAGTTATGACATATTATTATGATGGAATATTGTAACAAATGATGAGCAAAATGAATTCAGAAAAACCTCAGAAGACTTAAAATGATCTGATACAGAGTGAGGTGAGTGGAACCATCTTGTACATAATCTTGGTAGTGAAACAAGGATCAACTATCTCAGCTATTCTGATCAAAGCAATGATTCAAGACAATTCTGTGGGACTTAGGATAAAAAATGTTATTCATCTCCAGAGAAAGAAATCAGATGGAATCTTATTGTATACAGAAGACTGATTATTTCATCTTATTTTTCTTGTCTTTTTTGGCTAACATGAAATAGTTTTTCATGAATTCACATGTATAATTGAGAACATATTACTTGCCTTCTCAGTGGATGAAAAATGGATGAGAGAGAGGGAGAGAATTTGGAACTCAAAAATTTATTTATTTTATTTTTATTTATTCTTTTCTGCAAGGAAAAATATTAATCTATTTTCCTCAATGGGTTATACATCTATACACACATACATACATATGCACACACATACATACATGTGTGTGTATGTGTGTGTGTGTATAATCACTCAAACCCATTCCCAGATTATTCATTTTTGTAAAAGAGTAATCCTTTAAAACCAAACCCCCAAATCATATACCCATATAAATAAATGACATATCATATGTTTTCTTCTCAATTCTACTTCCACAGTTTTTTCTCTAGATATGGATAGCATTCTTTCTCATAAGTCTCACTGAATTGTCCTGGATTGCTAATAATGGCAAAGTCAATTACCTTTAATTTTCCCACAATATTATAGTTTCTGTGTATAATGTATTCTTGGTTCTGTTTATTTCACTCTACATCAGTTCATGGAGCTCTTTCCAGTTCTTATAGAAATTAAGCAATTCATCATTCCTTATAGCAAAATAATATTTATCACCATCATTTACCACAATTTGTATAGCCATTCCCCAATTGAGGGACATCCCTTCATTTTCCAATTTTTTGCTACCACAAAAAGCAGAGCTACAAATATTTTTGTACAAACAGGTCTCTTTTTAAAAATCTCTTTGGGATATAAACCCAGTAATGGTATTTCTGTACCAAAGGGTAGGCATTCTTTTAAGCCCTTTGTTCATGATTCCAAATTGCCTGCCAGAATAGTTGGATCAATTCACAACTCCACCAGCAATACATTAGTGTTCCAACTTTGCCACATTCCCTACAACATTTATTATTTCCCTTTACTCTCATATTGGCCAGTCTGCTAGATGTAATGTGGTAGCTCAAGGATGTTTTGATCTGCATTTCTTTAATCAGGAGGGATTTAGAACATTTTTTCATATGATTATTGATAGTTTGGATTTCTTCATCTGAAAATTGCCTATTCATGCCCCTTGACCTTTTGTCAATTGGGGAGTAATTTGATTTATTATAAATTTGATTTAGTTTTCTGTATTTTAAGAAATTAGACCTTTGTCAGAGAAATTTGTTATAAAATTTTTCCCAGTTTGTTGCTTCCCTTCTAATTTTGGTTACATTGGTTTTGTTTGTACAAAACCTTTTTAATTTAATGTAATCAAAATTATTCATTTTATGTCTTGTAATGTTCTCTACCTCTTGTTTGGTCTTAAATTGTCCTTTCTCCATAGATCTGACAGGTAGGCTATTCCATCTTCCGCCAATTTACTCATAATATCACTTGTTATGTTTATGTCATATACTCATTTTGAACTTACCTATGTATAGGTTGAGATATTGATCTAAACCTAATTTTTCCCATACTGTTTTCCAGTTTTCCTAGTAATTTTTGTTAGTGAGGAACTCAAAATTTTTAAAAAGAATGTTTAAGAATAATAAAGAAGAAAAAAGTATATATAAAAGAGGAAGTTATAAAGCTGTAGAACTGGAGTAGATCTGCATTGGAAAATAATGTTTCCTCACTGAAATGCCTACACCAGTGATTCCCAAAGTGGGTGCCACCACCCCCTGGTGGGTGCTGCAGCGATCCAGGATAGCAGTGATGGCCACGCTTTTTTTTGTATTGCATTCTATTCTGAGTTCAATAAATAGTTTCATAATTTCCAGGGGGCGTTAAGTAATATATTTTCTGGAAAGGGGGTGGTAGGCCAAAAAAGATTGGGAATCACTGGCCTACACCATTGAGATCACAAGTATAGACCAAAAGAACAACAAAAAAAATTCTTCCTGATAATGAATAACATAGCTACTAGAGTAGTGATTTCTTTGGTGCAGAGCAAAGTTGTCAAACAATATCCCTCCAGAAACACTTCACTTTGATTCAAACCAAATTGTCATTGGGAAATATATAACAATGTAAATAAAAATACAATAAAAAGTAATATTATATTTTAAAACTAAGTCAACACAAACCAGTAGAGAACCTTAAGAATGAATTATTTGGATCCCTATTTTCTTTTCGAGTTTAATGTCACTGGGGTAGTAACTTTTCTATACCAGGTATAAATTTCATTAGTATGGAGAACTGCAACTCCCAGTGTAAAATGGTACATTCTCTGTAATCTAAAGTCTAGAATAAGATTCTTAACTTGTGTGTGTTTGTGTGTGTGTGTGTGTGTGTGTGTGTGATGGACCCCTTTGGCAGTCTGATGAAGACTTTAATCACCTCAAAATAAAATTCTTAAATGCACAAAACAATTAGGATTGGGTGACTTAGTGGGTAGAGAGCCAGGTGCAGAGATAGGAGGTCCTGGCTTCAAATCTGGCCAGAGACACTTCTTAGCTGTCTGACCCTGGGCAATTGCCTAGTCCCTACCACTCTTTTGCTTTGGAACCAATACTTACTACTGATTCTAAGAAAGAAGAAAAGGGTTGAAGGATTATATTACATTATATTACATAGGATTATAAATTGGAAATTATATTGAGAATTATCAAAATAATTAAAAATAGAACAAAATCTTAAATGATCTTTTTGCCTAGTCTATGTACAGTCTATATACTGGGCAGCTAAATGACCTAAATTCAAATCCAATTCAAATAGTAGCTTTGTAACCTTGTTTGCCTCAGTCTCCTCATCTCTAAACTGAGCTGGAGAAGGAAATGTCAAACCACTTCAGTATCTTTGCCAAGAATACCCCAAATTGGGTCACAAAAAGTCAGAAGCAACTAAACAGCAGCAAACAGTATGTATAACATTCATCAATAGGTGTTGAAGGATTTTTATTAGAAACCATCCCAAGATGACTTGCTTGCCATCCTTTTATGTACACACTTAGTATCTCTCAGGGAGATTAGTAAAACATTTATTTTTGAAGGCATTTCCAAAGTTTCCTGTGTTGTAGGTTTATCTGATTAAGTTGGGGGACTTCAAAAGAAGACAGAGGAATGTGTTGTCTATTGCCATGGATTGGGAGACTGGAACCCTGCCCTATTGTTGAGCTTTGATATTTAGTTTATGGAATATCTCAGCTAAATGGATTCGTTCCTTTTATTTTTTCTTTGCAAGAAAAAAAAAAGTCACAAAAAGTCTAATAATGCCTGCCATCTACAGAGATTCATTATTCATTTACTTCTCTATCCAGTAGATAATATTGAATGTCTCCCTGTCCATGCAACTTTTTTGGATTTGGGGGTAGAGAAAGATAAGATATAGTCCTTACCTTAACAAAACTATAATATAATGAATTACCTAATAAAAGGTAACGCATGTGGTATCATGCATCAAAGATGGTAAAGTCTGTAAAAAGTTAGGGGAAAAGGAGGTCACTGTGGGAAAGGATGATCAAAGAAAACTCTATGGAAAGGATACGTTTTGAGAGGAACCTTGAAGGATTGGTAGGTACTATGGGGAGAAAGACTTGTCAGGCAGGGGAAAATAGGAACAAAGGCAGGAAAATGATAAAAACATAGAGTGCATGCTTAAGAAATGATATTTAAGGAATAGTTTTTCTGGAATGAAGGGTTCCTATAGAGGTAACAATGGAGCCAGTTTGTTGAAAGGCTTGAATGACAAATTTCAAAATTTGGATTTCATTTGGTAGGTAATTTAATGACTTTCAAGAAGAAACAGTGATGTGCCAAAGTTAACATTATGTTATAGTCTAGTGGGACTATACTGGATTAATGACAGGATAAATAAATGTTGATTGAAAAACCTATTAATAACAAAGAATTGGAAACAGAAGATGAAAATAGTGAATGTTGAGTGTTTAAACCAACTGAGGAACCACAATGTAATAGAATATATCTTTTTCCTAACAAATATGTATTGTATTGTATATATGTTGTATTCTTATGTATTGGGTAGCTAGTTGGCACAGTGGTAAGAATGCTGGTCCTGTAGTCAGGTGAACCAGAGTCCAAATCTAGCCTTAAATATTAGCTGTGTGACCCTTTTTGCCTCAGGTTCCTCATCTGTAAGTTATTTATATTCATCAAATATATGAATAATTCAAAGGATAATGGAACGACATCTGTGGATAGATCCAGAGAAAATTAGAACTATGCAAACAATATCATAAAAAAATGACTACAAAAACGTAAATGGAACATCAAGAACACACCACCTATGACCACTATCACAACACAACTGAGAATTGAAAAATGTGAAATGTTATTGACCAAACTTGACCTTGAAGAAGAGAAATTTAAACACTCTTCCATACCTTCTTTGTAGAAGAAAAAAATTAGGGCTAAAGATTATTACACATTCTATGGGATTCATTTCATATTCTATACAGTTTTAATAGACTGTTTATCCCTCTGTCTTTGTTATACATTGTCATAAGGAATGGTTTGCCAGGTAGAGAAGTGGGGAAATACACATTTGGAGTGAATTAAAACATTTATATACTATTATAATGGTTCACATGTGAGTGAATAATTCCTTTTCTGCAGTATGATGAGCATGTCAGTTGAAATCAAATGTATTTATAATTTTTGTAACCATAGGCAAGTAAGTTAATTTCTCTGGTTTCAATTTCCTCATCTGTAAAATGGGGAAATTAAACTAGACAATTTTTAAGACCTTCTTAAGCTCTAATGTAACATTCTTTTAGTCTTTCCCTTTCCTTCCTTCCTTCCTTCCTTCCTTCCTTCCTTCCTTCCTTCCTTCCTTCCTTCCTTCCTTCCTTCCTTCCTTCCTTCCTCACTTCCTTCCTCCCTTCCTTCCTTCCTTCCCTGGGAGGATATAAGTTCCTTGAGGGCAGAGAAGTTTCATTTTTATGTTTGTATCCCCAGCACCTAGCTTAGCACAGTGCCATGCTAGGTACCAAATCAATTCTAGTTCATTTGTTGGCTTATGTAAATTTATACAGCTAGTTGGTCACAAAGTAAGTCCAGGGCTCTTTAAGATAAAAAAAATATAATACAATACCTCACTTGTAACTAAGTCTGGTTTTTTCCCTCTTAGCAAAGCAAATGGCATAGCTTCAATCAGATTTGTTTCTGGACTATAATTACTTCAGTGTTTGTGCTATCTGTTTATTTTTCAGCAAAAGCATTCTGTCAAAATTTTGGGTCATTTCCATCTATCATCTTGATACAGGTCAAAGTCTAGTTAAAAAAAGTGTTTTCTATTCTTGGCATCAGTATGGAGGCTTTCTTTTTCATTGCTGATCTGAAATGTTCATTCATTCTATTGATATGGTTGACATAAATTTTTCTAATATGAAACAATTTATGGGTCCATACTAGCCTCTACAATAATGAGTCTTTTAATGAAAAAGACATAATTCCCTGACATACTACTTTACTTAGAAACCTTATTATTAGAGAGAGATATAATATAGGAAACACCTTGATACATTCTACTAATTGAGATAAGTGAGGGGAAAGCTGGAAGAAAGATTAAATGCTAGTGAACTTAATAGCATGTATGTCCAAAAAAGTACATAGGTAAGAATCTTAAAACAGAGAGAAAGAGTGGAAATATGCATCGGCCATGAGTGGGGGGAGTGCGGGGGTGAAGGGGAAAGTAGGAGCATGAATCATGTAACCATGTTAAAAATGAACATTAATAAATTTTTGAAAAAAAATTTAAAAAAAACAGAGAGAAAGGAGATGAGAAAGATGAGATGAGGTGAGGAATAGAGGGGAAGAGAAAAGGAGAGAGCAGAAAAGAGATATTGGTTTTCTGACGGTCAACAAGACTCTTGATTGAACCCAGATTTGCTCATCTTTATCATGGTTCTTGATTGGGGCAATTGCAGAAGTAGCCATCTGTTCAGCCCTCAACTCATCTCCAAGCAATACACAGCCAACAAATATTTGTGAAAAGCTTTCTTGGTATAAGGCACTGTGCTAAGCCCTGGGAATATAAAAACAAACAAACAAAAAAAAGCCAACAAAAAATAGCTGCTACCTGGCCTTAAGGAGCTTATAGTATATTGGGGGAAATGATTCATGCACATACACACACTCTTATACACACATATAAATATACATGGATACAAACATACATACACATACATACATACACATACATACATGCACATAAAAAACCATTCAGTGTGACAAGGTAGTAACACACAATGTCATGGTCCATTTGGCTAATCCCTCATCATACAGGTAAAGATTCTGAGTTCTACAAGGTTGAAGTGACTTGGTACAGTGACTTGGCATAGTGACTTGACACAAAGATAGAAAATGTCAGGATCAAAATTCAAATCCAGTCCCTCTGACTCCAAATCTAGTGAATTACCCCATCATACCATGCCACTCATAAGAGCGGAAAATCCATTTGATTCACTCCCACCATCTAACCCATGTCATTTCACTCTGAAATTCTAAAGCATGTTTATCTTCACATTTATTCAAGCAACCAATGTGATGGAAGGTCATAAAGGCTCTTAACAACCACAAAAGTATGTCTACAAATGCACTGATGACTAGAAATCCTTTGTGGGAAGGAGATGTCTTTCAATGGTTGAAAAGCAAAGATCCGTAACATGTAAATAAGGGTTTGAGATAACACTTGTTAAAGTAGGTTTGAGATGGAAAGGAAATCATAATCATTAAGTATCAAGTGATATCAAATAATATACTGTTTTGGTGGGTAGAGGAGGGAAAAAATGCAGCAAGGGTGGGGATCCTGCAACAAAGAAGGAGTTCTCAGTAGTTGGAGAAAGAGCAGAATCAAATAATTTTAAAGCTGGAAGAGATTTTAGTAACCATCTTGTCTAATCCATATACAAGGGGAATTGCTATTATATAACATTGACCATTTCCTCATGTGGTTTATTCCACTCTGAGATAGCTTTAATTGTTATTTATTTTGTTTTGTTTTCCTAATATCAAACCTACATTGATTACACAACTTCTTTCTATTGCCACTGTTTCTACTTTTATGACCCACCCAGAAGTCTAATACTTGAAGAAAACTATCATGCTTCCTCCTATTCCCTACCTCCACCCTACCACCCAATTTTCTTTTCACTAGGCTAACCATGACTTCCTTCAACTGATACTGAAAGATGAAGTTGAAGATTGCTGCAAACTTAGGAGACTTCCAGTCAAGCTTTGGGAAAGTGTTTCTGTCTTTAATTGAGTGAAGATTCATGACACAAACACACATACACACACTCATATCTACTTCAAAGTTTTTTTTTTCTGTGTAAAGGCTATAAAACACAATTATATTCCACAATTAATAATATAATTTTTAAAAACAGCTAACCACAAATTAAAGAAACTTCTTTTCATGAAGATCAAAGTGATTCCTACACACTGATTAGAGCTGTCCAGCTTTCCTTTTTTCCATGTTGCTACCAAATATGGCAGTTGCAAGAAATGTTTTATCATGAGATGTCAGTGCATTTTCAAGTTAAATAAAATAAGAAAAACAAAACAGAGAAAATAATGATGAAGGAATTTTTTTTTTATCAAAACAGTAAAAAAATTCTCTAGGAATATTTTTCTGCCACCTTGTATTTGGACAAGTCACTACTCAAGATGCATGAAATAGAAGTTTAAAGAAACATTATCTTTATAAAATACCCACTCTGTGAAGTGAATGCCTATATTAATATGAAGGAGTAACAACAATTGTACTTTTAAGTCTGCTATTTAAGTAAGAGAATAGTTTCATGAAAAGGGCACAGAATTTAGAGTCAGATGATCAGGGTTAAAATCCTATGTTCGTCACCGACTCCCTGGTTGACGTTGGAAAGACTGCTGAAAGTCTCTCAGACTTAGTGTCTCATTTGAAAAAAAGGAAGAGAGTTGACCAGATGTCCTTAAAAATCCATTCTAGCTCTAAGCCACTGACATAGTAGATAAAGAGCTAAAGTTGGAGTTAAGAAGACCTGAATTCATATCCTGCCTGAGATACTGTGTGACCCTGGGCAAGTCACTTAACTTTTGTCTGCTTCAGTTTCTTCCACTGTAAAACATGGATTGGATTGGATGGCCTCCCATGTCCTTTGTAGTTCTGATAATCTTATCCCATAAACAGGAATTGTAACTAGCCAGTGATATCAATGAATTTCAAATGAATTGTGAATCAGGAATTCTCTGCATTCAAAGACTGGATTTTAGTGGAGAAAAATGCTATACCATAAAAGGAATTCTTCACAATTATAATCCATATAAATATTTCTATATTTATATTTATATACATATATTAATTATATTACTATATGTAATGTTACTATATGCTATATTATATTATTATATATTATATGTAATCCATGTATATACACGTATTCACTAATTAATTGATTAAGAAGAATTTGAGGGGACTGTCTTAATTTATACTTTTCTAGTAAAAAAAAGCCATTCAAGGGCTACAAATTAATTGTGTAATTTCAGATACTGGAAGCTGCCATTAGAATTTCTTCATTTCTATTTTCCATGGCTGGTTCATATATGCATATATGTATATATATTGATATATAATATATGTTATATATAATATATCCCAAATATGTATGTACATATACTTGTGTACACACATACACATATATACATGCATATGTATGTGAATTCCCCTCAACTTCCTGTTTTATCTTCTCAAATTTAGGTCTTTTGGAATGAACTTTCAGTATATACATATATCAACAATTGCTTGATTCATCATTAATAAATCCCTTTCAGAATTTCTGACTCCACAGTGTCAATTATTGATCCCATTGAGTCTAATACAAAAGAATCTTAAGCTTTTAATTCATCATGGGTTTCTGATGTAGGTTGAGCAGTAGAAGTATAACTCCTTGGTTTTTGATTCTATATCAAAACAGTCTAAGATTATTATTTTTTGCTTTTGTTTTTCCTGTTCTATTATATTCCACTTGTGTTTACATGTATTATTATCTAGCTATGCCTTCTCTAACTAGATGTGTGCCATTGGTCTTTCGAATCCAAGTGTAGGAATTTGCATCTATACCTATTAAATTTAATCTTGTAAATTTGGCTCCTTAACATAGCTTGTTGTTTTTTTTTTTAATTTGGGTTCTTTCATATAAAGAGTTAGTAGTCATTCCTTCCAAGTTTGTGTCATCTATAAATCTGCCATTTATGCCCTCATCCAAGTCATTGATTAAAATGTTGAACAGAATTTGGACTTTGTCCAAGTTCTGCAGCACTCTACTAGAGACTTTTTGTTTGAAGTGGATATTGATCCATTAATTAGTACTTTGAGTCCACACTTTCAGCTAATCACAAATATATTTAAATATATATTTAAACAATTTATTTCTCTCTATCTTATGCATATGGATGTTGGTTAGGTAGTATTCCCATATTCCCACTGCTGGGGGCATTCACTTTTTGTTAGTATGAACTCAAGAACAATTCCTGATCAATATATTCTGTCTAGTTTCCATATGTCTACATGTCTTGATTGATCATTTCAGTGGTGACCTTTAACTCACCTCTGAGACTCGGGTACATACTTTAACTCTCTTTCTAATAAATTCCTGCATGCCTTTTTGTTGGGTTCTGTCAAGCAGTGACCTTATAAGGACTGGGGGAGAGTGGTGAGATCTACATTTCTACCTTCAATTACTCAAGAGATCTTTTAAAGGCAGTAAAAAAAATTAGATTCGTTAGACTAAACATCAACAAAAGATAATTTCCTCTTCCTCTCATGTTAGCTTTCATATTTCTCTCTGATGTCATTTTTCACAATTATGTGACCTTCATTTGTTTAGCTACAAACAATAAAAACAATTCCTTACACATGTACATGTTCCTGATGGATCTCAGATAATATTGCATATGGATAAGACGAGTCATACTAGATTTAGCACTGTGACTAAATAAATATTTTTTTCATCATTGCTTTTCTCACTTGAGACTGTCTTGAACTATCAAGTCCAGCAAGTGTTAGAGAGATTACTGGAAAAGGCTTATAAATCCCTCCTTAACAGAATGTAGTTGTGTGTGGGAAGAATAGTCTATCTCTTTCTATACGGTGGTGACAGGGACAAAAACTATGATTTTATTGTCATAGAGAACTCCAGGTAGAGACAACTTTCTTTCTGCTGATTCAGGTTGGCACTTACTCATTTTAAAATGTGGTCTAAGACACTGAAAGGTTCAACATGTCCTCTATGAGTCAGTGGTCAGATATGGATCAAAATCTTCCTGCATTAGGAGTTCAATACACCACACTGTTATGACAAATAAACCCTTCTTACCAAATGTTACGAAAACCTTGTTGTTGTTCAGTTATGTCTGACTCTTTGTGACTTCATTTGGCAAAGATACCAGAATGGTGTTCCATTTTCTTCTCTAGTTCATTTTACAGATGAGAAAACTGAGGCAGAGTTAAATGACTTGCTCAGGGTCACACAGCTAGTAAGTGTCTGAAGTCAGTTTTGAACTCACAAAGATGAGTTTTTCTGACTCCAAGCCAGGCTTTCTATCCAGGGTACCATCTACCTGCCAGGTTGACTGACTAAAACTTTAAAAATACTTGAATACTAATTTTAGGTCCCCCTTTTGTCTTTACTTCGTCATATTAAAGATTCCCTCTTCCTTAAATCAATCATCATCCATCATAGTTTCAGTCCTCTCAGAATTCTGGTTCATCTACAAGTTTGTCAGTGCTCCAAATGTGGTCTGAATATGAACAGAATCAGCTTCTTAATTCTGGACACAACCCAACTAGTAATATAGCTTAGAGATGGATGCCCATTCAAGTACCAGATTGTGATTTCAGTCACTCAGTGGCTGTCATATCTGACCATTGACTAAATTGAACTTGCAGTCCATTAAAACTCCTCTGTCTTTTCTCCTTGAGCAATTGTGTCTGGGCATAATTTTCCCACCCTGTACCTGTGTGGTTGATTATTTTCAAGTACAGGGCATTGTATTTATTCTTATCCAATTTCTTATTATATTTCACCTTTCATTCTAACCTGCCAAGGTCTCTGTGAATCCTCATTTTGCCATCTGTCATGTCAGCTATTCCTATTACTCCATCTCTTTGAATTTAATAAATATGCCACATATTCCTACAGCAAAATCTCTGTTAATAATCACGGGCATTTCAAATTGAAGGGTCTTCAAAGAGAAATCAAGAAAAAAGTTCTTAGTTGGCAATCCTAATTCATTATTAGTGTTAATACTCATAACAAAATTCTTTTAGGAGAACACTCTTTTGTAATTATCTTCAATTGTTTATCTCCTGATTATTTCATTAGAGGTTTTCCAGACTTCCCCTCCAGGCTTACACCAATTCATTATTAATCTTTTGTTTGAACATTCGATCAATACTTAATCCACCTAAACAAAGCCTACCTATAGATTACATTTATCCATCCCATCCACAAAGACATCTTTTGTAACATGCTTTCCTGTGACCCAGGTTTATTGGGTTCATGTTGCTACCTTGATTTCATAGTTGAGTAACCTTGCCAAGAAAAGAATTTATAATAGTCCAATATAATCTATTCTTGTGAATCCTCGTTGCTTCCAACTGATTAAAATTTTCCTTCTTACATTTAGACAAATCATCTCTTTGGGAATGCAATTTAGAACCATTTGTTCCCTCCAGGAATACAAGTTAAGATTCACTAGTGCCAGGTCTGGAGTTGGGACATCCTGGATTCAAATTTGACTTCCGACACTGCCTAGCAATAACTCTGGGCAAGTCCCTTAACTCCATTTGCCTAGCCCTTGCTTTCCTTTCTGTCTTAGAGTTGTTACCAAGATAGAAGAGTGAGGTTTTAAAAAAAGTTATTGATCTATAATTTATTTTTTTTAAAACTTTATTTAATTAATTAATTTAGAACCAACCCCTTCATAGCCACTGGATTTTACATGTATCATTGATCAAGTATTAGTCTATAATTTAAAGAGCTCACTTTATTTTTTTAAATCATATCTTCATTTTCTCATATGCAATTCAGTAACTCCTTTTCCCATTCTACATAATGTCCCCCATGTCACCCCCTCAACCACTTCCCTAGTTCACCAAAAGCAACTTAGATATTGCACTGATGGGTTTTTGTTGTTGTTAGCATTTTAAAATAGAGTTTGATCTGTCTTGTGAACTCATTGTGGATAGAGAGTTATGATTTTTTTGCCCTCTTTGCTTTTCTTGGGTTTCAGTTTCTTACCAATCATTTTTTGGGGGTAAAAATCCAGGTCTAAAGATCATTCTCCATTATAGGGAAATGGAAGAAAACCCATAGTTAGGAACTATAGTCTCCTTATCATTCACTGTCAGTGGCCCATAAATTACAAGCAGTTCTCTTACCATCATATTACATCAAACTGCTTACTATCCCTAGGAAGGGAGAAGGAAGGAAAGGAGACAATTTGGAATGTACAACTTCAGAAAATTTATGTGGAACATTTTTATTACATATAATTGGTAAAATAAAATACCTATATGAAATGAAGAGGATGGGTTAGGTAACCTTTAGTGCTGAATCTATGATCCTCTAAATTCTACATCTTATGTGTATCCTACATACCCTTTGGCATATATGTTAATAATAAACTCTTCCCCAAATTGCCCTCAGAATGGAGTGGTTTGCCATTTCTTTCTCCAATTGCCTGAATCAAATAAAGATTAAATATATTGTCCAGAATCAGGTCTTTCTGACTCTTGGCCCGGGACTCTAAACATTCGGGTGCAAAGCTGTTTTTAATTGTATGTGGTTATATCTTGGTAAATGGAATATCCAGGTCCTTAGGATATTCCACTTACTAGCCATGTACCTTTAATTGAGACACCCTTCCTGTGTCTCTATTCCCTCATCTGTAAATAATACTTGTATATTATACATTAATGTTTGCATTATCTACCACATATGGTTGCTGGGAAGAACGAGGTTTGCAAATCATAAAGTATGACTGTCTGCTGTCTCTTTTAAGGTCAGTAATTCCTTCCTTCTGCTTATTAGGAACCCTGTAAGAGATGTCATTATTCATTGGGATATGATAAATAGTTTGCAGTGGAAAAGTACTGTATAGCTTATGTACATTTTTTTCCATTGTACCCAGGAGGATAAGAGTGGAAGTAGAATTGTTGGTCAAATACCAAACTAGTCCTATTCTTGTTTTATAAACATTTGACCATCATTCTTTCATCACTTATTGTCAAAGAGTGCAATTAGATTAGAAGCAGATGACTTAGAATGAGGTAGAAAGAAGGTAGGATAGATTTAAGAAGATTTCTTGGAAGGTGTTCAGTTCTTTTTTTTATTACTTGGTTTTCTAGGATGGAGCTGGTATGATTAAGAGCATTTCTGGTCGATTTGATAAATCTTTGAAACAATTTAGTATGATTTCAAGGCATAGATGTTTGTTAGAAATTGGTACCTCTCTGTAATGTGGAAGAGTTCTAGATGGATGTTAGATGTCACAACCCACCTAGGAACTCCCCAGGGCTAGTCAAGCACAAAAACTAGACTATCCATAACTCATTCCTACATCTCCATGGAGCTGGTTACAGACCTTGACTTGTTGCTGATGGACATGGATCTTCCTGGGAGAATTCAGCAAATTCTCTTGACTGGTCTCCAGAAACTGGGTTGCATTACACATTTTTTATGTCAAAGAGCCTGGGGAGGGTGTAATCTTAGAAAATCCTATCCTCTCTGTGAACTATAAAACTCAGCTATAGAAATGGATTTGAATTTTTGCACCCTCCTCTGTTTTCACTAAAGTTTTCTCCTTTTATTTTTTAACAAGAGTGGGAGAGAATTTCTTTTCCTTCTTTCCCCAACATAGTACCAGGTGCTACTGAGAATATAAAGAGGAGTAAAACCAAAGAGTTTATAAACTATGAATTTACAGTCCAACTGGTGTCAGTTGTGTGTGACTCTTCAAAACCCCTTTTGGGGTTTTCTTGGCAAAAATACCAGAGTGGTTTGCTTTTTCCTTCTCCAGCTCATTTTATCAATGAGGAACTGAGACAAACAGTGTTAAGTGACTTGCTCAGGGTCACATACCTAGTAAAATGTCTGAGGCCAAATTAAAGATAAATCTTCCTGACTTCAGATCCAACACTCTATGCCCTGTGCCAGCTAGCTGCCCCAAGTGCATAAATTCTTAGAGGTAACAATACTAACTCATATTAATGTAATGCTAAGAAAGCTTACTTATGTTTACTTACAGAGATATATTATTATAATTATATATAATGTAACATTACATATATTTAAATTATATCATTCAGTACTATAATATATAAAAATCAATAAACATGCATATGTTTAGAATTATAATTCTGTTATTATAATTATCAGTTTCTTATAGAAAAATATACAGGTCAAATATTATTTTGTCATTTTCCAGAAGAAGCAATTGAGGCTTGAAAAATCTCAGTGACTTGCTTTTGATTGCAAAAGATAAAAAGCAGTAAGAGGTTTGAAGAACAGTATAATACAATGGATGAATACTGTATCTGGAGCTAGAGGACCTGGGATGACATTCCAGCTTTGCTATTTATTACCTGTATGACTGTAAGCTTGTCACTTAATCTCTCCAGTCTCCATTGTTTCATCTGCAAAATGAAAGAGTTGTATGAAATGAGATCTGAGGTTTCTTCCAGGTCTAAATCTATAAAAATATGAAATGCCTGATTGGAAATATTAAAAAAAAAGTTATTTATTTCATCTGGGCCTTGAAATATGTATAAGACTTCACAGGTGAAGATGTATAGAGAAACATTGCACATGTTGAAAGGAGCAGGAGCAATGTTCAAATCAAGGAAGAATGTAATATATTTGCAAAACAGTAAGTTCTGGTCTATTTATCTAGACCAGTGGTGTCAAACTCAAGTAGAAAAGGGGGCTATTAAATTATATATAAGGATTCCTTTGGAATGAATATCAACCTAGAAAACCACACATTAACATTATCTATATTCTATTGTGTTTTTATTTATTTTGTTAAATATTTCCCAGTTGCATTTTAATCTGGTTTTGGTCACACTTGAGAGTGTTGAGAATTTATGTATTTGGCATCTCTTATCCAAAGCATAGTGGGATGTAAGAGAAAAAAATTAGGAGATAAAGTTAGGAAGATAGTTTTGGGGTGTATCATGGGGGTAACTGTATCAGATGTTGAAGTATGGGTTTTGATCTGTGGGCAAAGAGAAATGATTAATTTTTTTAATTCTATATTTTTTCCAAATTAGATGTAGATACAATTTTAATAATCATCTTCTGACATTTTGTAAACCATGTTCTTTTCCTCCCTCCTTGCCCACTAGATGGTGGGAAATATGATATCAATTGTACATGTGTTGTTATACAATACATATTTCAATGTTCATCATGTTGTGAAAGAAGACATATCACTTACACTAAGGAAAGCTTCAGGAAGTAAATAAAATGAAGAATGGTATGAATTTACATTCAGACTTGATCAGTTCAATCTAGGATAGTGGACAGCCTTTTTTTTTTTTGTCATGAATCCTTTGGCATTGTCTTAGATCCTTCCATTGCTGATAATAGTTATCATTCACAGTTGATCATTGTACATTATTGCTTTTATTGTGTATGATGTTCTCTTGGTTCTCTGTTATTGTTTTTGAGTAGGAGCAAGATTGAATTACAAGACTTCCAAGAGATTTAGAAAATCTATTTAGACAACATGTATATGATGGATGACTGGGGACCATGAGACCAGAAACAATCCTTATTGCACCAATATAGATAAAGGTATAATGAGAGAATATGTTAGAATGACAGCAGTAATAATTGACCAATGGAAGAGCTATTACAGTAGCAAAATTTCTGGGACTGATTAGACTTAATTGGAAAAAGATTTTTAAATTAATTTTTTAAAGGAAGTATGGTATAGTGGAAAGAAGGGCAGTCTCATTGCTGGGAGGAGCTGGGTTCAAGTCCCAACTCTAACACATATTTGGTGTGGGACTCTGGGCAAGTAATTAATTAATTAATTACTTTATTTATTTTATTTACATTTTGAATATTTTCCCATAGTTACATATTTCATGTTCTTTCCCTCTCTCCCAATCTCCCCTAACCACCCTTAGCCAACACACAATTTCATTGGGTTTTACATGTATCATTGATCAAGACCTAATTCCATATTATTGATAGTTGGACTAGAGTTATCATTTAGTGTCTACATCCCCCATCATATCCTCATCAGCCCATGTGTTTGAGCAGTTGTTTTTCTTCTGTCTTTCTCCTCCCACAGTTCTTCCTCTGAATGTGGCTAGTTTTCTTCCTCATGAGTCCTTCAGCCTTGCTCTGGATCCTTGCATTGCTGCTAAAAGAGAAGTCTGTTATGTTCAATTTTACCAGTGTATCAGTCTCTGTGTACATTGTTCTCCTGGATCTGCTCCTTTCACTCTGCATCAATTCCTGGAGGTCATTCCAGTTCACATGGAATTCCTCCAGTTCTTCATTCCTTTGTATACAATAGTATTCCATCACCAACAGATACCACAGTTTGTTCATCCATTCCCCAATCGAAAGACATTCTCTCATTTTCCAATTTTTTGCCACTACAAAGAGTGTGGATGTAAATATTTTTGTACAAGTCTTTTTCCTTATTATCTCTTTGGGGTATAATCCAAGCAGTGCTATGGCTGGATCAAAAGGCAGATGGTCTTTTTTTTTTTTATTTTATTTTTATTTTTTTTTAACATTTATTAATATTCATTTTTAACATGGTTACATGATTCATGCTCCACCTTTCCCCTGCAACCCCCCCCCCGCACCACCCCCCACCCTTGGCCGATGCGCGTTTCCACTAGTTTTGTCATGTGTCCTTGAACAAGACCAATTTCCAAATTGTTGGTAGTTGCATTGGTGTGGTAGTTTCGAGTCTACACCCTCAGTCATGTCCACCCCGACCCATGCGTTCAAGCAGTTGTTTTTCTTATATGTTTCCTCTCCTGCAGTCCTTCCTCTGAATGTGGGTAGCGTCTTTACCATAAATCTCTCAGAATTGTCCTGGGTCATTGCATTGCTGCTGGTACAGAAGTCCATTACATTCAATTTTACCACAGTATATCAGTCTCTGTGTATAGAGTTCTTCTGGCTCTGCTCCTTTCGCTCTGCATTAGTTCCTGGAGGTCTCTCCAGTTCGCCTGGAACTTCTCCAGTTTATTATTCCTTTTAGCACAATAGTATTCCATCACCCGCATGTACCACAGTTTGTTCAGCCATTCCCCAATTGAAGGACATTCCCTCCTTTTCCAATTTGTTGTCACCACAAAAAGCACAGCTATGAATATTTTCGTACAAGTCTGTTTATCTATGATCTCTTTGGGGTACAAACCCAGCAATGGTATGGCTGGGTCAAAGGGCAGGCATTCTTTTATAGCCCTTTGAGCGTGATTCCAAATTGCCAGCCAGAATGGCTGGATCAGTTCACAACTCCACCAGCAATGCATCAATGTCCCAATTTTGCCACATCCCCTCCAGCATTCATTACTCTCCCCTTCTTTCATTTTAGCCAATCTGCTAGGTGTGAGGTGATACCTCAGAGTTGTTTTGATTTGCATTTCTCTAATTATTAGAGATTTGGAACACTTTCTCATGTGCTTATTGATACTTTTGATTTCTTTACCTGAGAATTGCCTATTCATGTCTCTTGCCCATTTATCAATTGGGGAATGGCTTGATGTTTTATACAATTGCTTTAACTCCTTGTATATTTGAGTGATTAGACCCCTGTCAGAGTTTTTCGTTATAAAGATTTTTTCCCAATTTGTTGTTTCCCTTCTGATTTTGACTATATTGTTTTTGTTTGTACAAAAACTTTTTAGTTTAAAATAGTCAAAGCCATTTAATTTACATTTTGTAATTTTCTCTAACTCTTGCTTGGTTTTAAAGTCTTTCCTTTCCCA
>NC_058134.1:241000137-241038221 GCF_016433145.1 Gracilinanus agilis
TGTGAACTGATCCAGCCATTCTGGCTGGCAATTTGGAATCATGCTCAAAGGGCTATAAAAGAATGCCTGCCCTTTGACCCAGCCATACCACTGTTGGGTTTGTACCCCAAAGAGATCATAGATAAACAGACATGTACAAAAATATTTATAGCTGAGCTTTATGTGGTGGCAAAAAACTGGAAAAGGAGGGTATGTCCTTCAATTGGGGAATGGCTGAACAAACTGTGGTATATGCGGGTGATGAAATACTATTGTGCTCAAAGGAATAATAAACTGGAGGAGTTCCAGGTGAACTGGAGAGACCTCCGGGAACTGATGCAGAGCGAAAGGAGCAGAGCCAAAAGAACATTGTACACAGAGACTGATATACTGTGGTAAAATTGAATGTAATGGGCTTCTGTACCAGCAGCAATGCAATGACCCAGGACAATTCTGAGGGATTTATGGTAAAGATGCTACCCACATTCAGAGGAAGGACTGCAGGAGAGGAAACATATAAGAAAAGCAACTGCTTGAACGCATGGGTCGGGGCGGACATGATTGAGGGTGTGGACTCGAAACTACCACACCAATGCAACCACCAACAATTGGGAAATTGGTCTTGATCAAGGACACATGACAAAACCAGTGGAAAAGTGCGTCGGTCATGGGTGGGGGGAATGCGGGGGGTGAAGGGGAAAATAGGAGCATGAAACATGTAACCATGTTAAAAATGATTATTAATAAATGTTAAAAAAAAAAAGAAAGAAATCAGAAAGGTGGCTTTCAAGCTGTTTCAGAATTCGAATTTTTCCAATCAGAAGTAAACTTACTTTCCCTTCAGGCTTCCCAATTGGCTAATTACCAAAACTATTCAATCTGTTTTTGCTTGTTACTAAATTGCAGTAGGAGGCATTGCAGTCAATGCTATGTATCCTCATCCCCATAACTGATTGATATGGTAGAGAATGTGTCATAACAGCCAGAATATTGAGCTGTTTTCTGCCTCTGGTATAATTCTGATACGTTCATTCTAGAATTGTCTGTTTTCTTCCAGCAACTAATAATTATAATTCATTCTGCATGCATGTACTTAACACTTGAATTAATAGCTGGAATGAAGATAGCACATTGTGGTTCAAAGCTGGATTCCAGATTTGTCTTGCTTGGGTGCATCAGATGGCAAAACAGTTTTAGTGTCCACTCTCAACTCATTTAAAATTAACCTTCCTCTCCTCCCAGCCCCAAATCCCCCCCACCTACAGAGAAAACATTTCAGAACATCAAAACATGACTAAATCTATCCATAGGCTCTGTGAGTCTATACGTGCAAAGTGTATTGGAGAGCTCAGTAATTATCCAGGGTATTTAGACAAGATTGTTTGATTCCTCAAAACTTTTTTTAAATTTTCTAAGTAGGTTTCCACCTAACTCTGCATACCTATTTCATTCCTGCCCGTAATTAATCTGCAGATTACCGAGTTGATTGTTTCATTTTCTGATTTTATCTTGCATGTGAAACCATACACATTGCTGAATTAAAATCTGAAAATTTTTTGTAAAAGTACAAATCTAATATTCCCCTTTGAAAGGGGATATATGTAAATCCCTAATGATATATTCTTATAAATAACTCCATGCCCACTCTGCTTTGTAATTTAGAAATATAGGATAATGGATATAGTGTTGGAAGGGACTTTGCAGCTCACCTGTTCAATGAGGTATGCAATTTGAACTGGAAAAATAGTTAATTTATAATTTATATACATAATTGATAATATATTGTATGTGGTATAATATGTACAAGATATAGAATAATACAATATAATATATATGAGATATATAATATATCATCATAATAACATAGTATAAAATAAAATAAAATAATTTATAAATAATTTGTACATATTTATAATTACTCTAGTCCAACTGACTCATCTTGCAAATGAGGAAATTGAGTCCCAGAGTCTTTAGGTAACAAGGGGGTATAGTGCAGAATTTAGGATCAAATGTAATCATTTTGTGATTGGTGGAAAAATAATTTTCTCTAGGGACAGAAGACCTGGGTTCAAATTCTGCCTTAAATGCCCCAAACCTTTGTGACCTCAGAAATATTGTTTAACCTCCCTAGATCTCATTCTCTTCTTTTCTGGCTCTAGGTATATGAGCCTTTGAGTTCAAGATCCATGACTGAGTTTAGTGACCTTTCTAGTAAATGATATAGCCTCACTCCATCCCTTATTTATTCATGGTCTTTGGTACTTCATTGGGAATATTTCAAGTGCAATCACTCCCACCCCATTTCAATTATGCAACAAGATACAAAAAAAGAAATATAACTAAAAAGGAAAGCAAAAGATCAAAACAACTCTGAGGTACCACCTCACACCTAGCAGATTGACAGCAAATGTGACAGCAAAGGAAAATAATAAATGTTGGAAGGGATGTGTCAAAATTGAGACATAAATGCATTGATGGTGGAGTTGTGAATTGGTCCACCCATTCTGGAGGGCAATTTGGAATTATGCCCAAAGACTTTAAAAGACTTCATCCCTTTGATCTAGTAATACCACTACTGGGTTTGTACTCCAAAAATAGTTATAACTGTGCTCTTTGTGGTGGCAAAAAATTTTAAAGTGAAGACTCATTCCTTGATTGGTGAATGGCTAAACAAATTGTGGTATCTGATGTTAATGGAATACTATTGGGCTATAAGGAATGATAAATTGCTTGATTTCTATAAGAACTGGAAAGATCTCCATGAACTGATGCAGAGTGAAATGAGCAGAACCAGGAGAACATTGTACACAGAGACTGAAACATTGTGGAACATTTATAATAGACTTTGCTACTGATAGCAATGCAATTATCCAGGACAACTCTGAGGGACTTATGAGAAAGAACGCTATCCACAAGGAGAGAAAGAACTGTGGGAGTAGAAATTCAGAAGAAAACATATGATTTATCACTTGTATATATTAGTATGTGATTTAGGGTTTTGGTTTTAAAAGATTACTCTAATATAACAATGAATAATGTGGAAATTGGCTTTGAGTGATAATAGGTGTATAAAGCAGTGGAATTGCTTGTCAGCTCTAGGAGCGGGGAGGTAAAAGGGAAAGGAGAGAACACGAATCATGTAACCAGGGAAAAATGTATCATATACTTCAGGCTCCCATTTTGTAAAATGAAACACTGAGAATTAGGGAGGTTAATTAATTGGCCCACAGAAACATAAATAGTAATGGAATTCTGTACTGGCAGCAATGCAAGGACCCAGGACAATTCTGAGGGATTTATGGAAAGGAACACTATCCACATTCAGAGGAAGAACTACAGGAGTAGAAACACAGAAGTAAGTAAAAGAACCTCTTGAACACATGGGTTGATGTGGTCATGGTTGGGTATGTAGACACTAAATGACCACACCAATGCAACTATCAATAATATGTAAATAAATCTTGAATGATCACCCATGTTAAAACCAGTGGAAATGCGTGTTGGAAATGGGGGAGAGTGAAGGGGGGTGAAGGGGAAAGTAAAAACAGGAATCATGTAACCATGGAAAATGTTTCTAAAAAAATAAAATATTTAAATCTAAAAAAATTTTTAAAAATTAAAAAAAATAGTAAATGGCAGAGCTGGAAATTAAACTCTGAATCCCATTTCAATGCTGTTTGCACCATTCAAACTGTTTCCCTTTTTAATAAGACAATGATTATCAAGTTTAGGCATCCTCACTAATATAGCCAAACTTCAAACCATTCCCTGTATGCATCATGTTGTATATAAAGGAAAAGTGGAAACCATAAATTTATAGTTTTAGCAATGGAATGAATTTTAAAGCTCATCTAGTCTTACTCATTCTCTCCATTAGCAAATGGAGGCACAGAGGGTTTAGGTGACTTATTGAGCATCCTTAATAAGCTTCAGAGCTGAGGTTTGAATTCAGGTCTGGTGACTTTAAGCTCAGAACTCTTTCCATTTGCACCAAAATGTGGAGGGAATGTGACTGAGGAAAAATAACATAATTCATTTTAAATTATCCAAAGGGATCTGTGATCTCATCAATCTGGGATTCTTCTCTTATAATACAGGTAACCACCCAGCCATGCCAGCTCCTCTTGGGTAACTCATGTCCATATATTTTCTGAGCATTGTCATTGACTGATATCCATGCTTTGTTCATCTCTACTGCCTGAATTATCAATCTTTCTTCACATTTCAGCTATAATTCCATCTTTTGCAAAAAGCCTTTTCTCTGTCCCCTTTAGAGACTTTCTTCTGAGATCATTTCCAATTTATCCTATGTATAAATTGTTTGTACATAATTATATGTACATATATAATTATGTGTATAATTATATATATTATAAATAAAATTAAAAATACAGTTTTGTATTCTCAAAGACAAGAGCAGCACAATGCCTCAAATACAGTAGCAATTTACTACATTTTTGTTAATTTTATTTGAATTGACTGTTGGTCCATCTAACATGCTGGATACCTTATTCATCTTTTGCTAAGATTGCCCTATCATCTCTTGCACTAGTCATGTGCCCAGAAAACCTGGAAATGAAAAAGCAATTTAGTTATGTGTACTTGTCCTCTTAAAGAAGAAATTCATGTTTTGAGTGATAATACATATACAACCCAGTGGATTTGCTTATCGACTCCAGGAAGGGGATAAGGAAGAGGGCAGGAAAACAATACAAATTGCATAACTTTGGAAAACATGTGTAAATTTGTTTTTGGAATGAAATAAAGATACAATTTTTAAAAAAGGAGAATTTCAGATTAGAAAGGGCCAATCTTAAAGAAAATTTATTTGGTGATACTTATGATAAATTAGAGGCATATAGATAGTGCAGTAGATAGAGTGATGAATGGAGAGTTATTAAGACCTGAATTCAAAATTGGCCTCAGGCACTCTCCTTTGGGTCCCCCAGGAGTTACTTAACCTCAGTTTCCAGAATAAAGATAATTATGGTATCTAATTCCAGGACTGTTTTGAGGATAAGATGAAATGATGTTAGCAAACCTTAAAGCACTGTAAAAAGGCTAGTTATTAAAAATAGAATAAGTAATATCATTCTACCAAAAAACATTTATTGAGTGCCTATTATGTCCCATCCACTTATATTCTGACTAGTTCCTGGAAAGCAATTTTTTCCCCTTTACCCACCCCAGAGAAGCGAAAGATTTACTTGCTGTATGACAAGATAATTTCTTCCCCCTTCCCTCTCCCTTAAAAAAAATACACAATACCTAAAATGGCAAGCTTTCATTTCCCTCATTAGAGCTGAGTCTCAATGATTATCTATGGTGAATAACTGCTGCACATCCTGCTGCAGAAAACTGTGGGATGAATAAAAATGGGCCAGTTTGTGTCTTCCTCCTGCTCTCTTTCCCTCCCTGCTCCCAGGTGCCACCATCTGCCACTAAACCGATCAGAGAAGTCACACCATCCTCGTAATCCTTTGCAACATACACGTTCACGTATTCTCTTTATGCCAGAGGCTGTTTTGAGTGACTATTTGATCATAGGTTTCCAAGACTGCAGCAAAGAGCTGTTTTTTTTTAATGAATTTGAAAAAAAAAAGAAAGAAAAAAGTTTCTTAATGCTGATGATTCACTGTGAGGGGATTAGACATTAAAGCATGATTATGAGTTTATGAAGCATTACAGTATGGCCATGAAGGATATTTCATCAGCTCTGTTGAAGGTTTGTGTCAGCTTATGGTCAAATATCTAATCATATGGAGAATGTGACAAAGGGGAGAAGATGTAAATCTGGGATCATAGTATCAGTGATGGAGGTGACAACTAATGAGGGCAGGGGGCAACTTTGATGAAGGAGATGAGTCAGTGAGTCAATGAAGGCTCCTTTTTCTTCCCTCTTCCTCCATGCGAAGCAGAGAAACATTTCTGCCTATCACAGAAATGGTCCAAAAACACATGGCCCCATGTATTCCTGGCAGCCTATTTTAAAGAAAATGCCAGGCAGTGAATAGCAGGATCCCTGCTGGAAAGAGGGAAGGTATACAGGAGAGAGATACTGGAATCCTCTGAGAATTATATGCACTGACTCATAGGTGACCTTTTACAAAATTGACTGTGGCAAAATCCTGGCTGCTGTTAAGATGATGTAGCGGGTGGTATCACAAGCTGTCATCTCTACTTGACATATCTTTTATTGAGGGGGACAAGTAGGAACCCCTTATTGGCTGAGGGAGATTTTTCTACTTACATCCCACACAGTGATTTAAAAATGTACTCCTGGAATGTGACATTTACAGACACATATTTAACCCTCTTAAACATTATGAGCTCTGAAAGATGTTGGGGATTTGATTTGATTTGGTTTTTTGGTTACTCACTGAGTGGCAGAAACCAGAAGAATCCTCCTCCTTTGCTAACAGAAGGGCTAAGGGAACCTCCATATAATAGGAAATGGGTCAAGAAAAGCAGATGCTCAAGTGAATGAAAGTTACAGTCGTGTTGTTATTTTATTTTACTGTTCTCCTTTCCCCAACTAAATCGCTTTAAAAAAAATTGATGAAATATTCTGAATGTTCCCCTGACCCTGGGAGCTTCTTTCCTTTTTTAAAATGTTTTGAAAGTATACAAAGTTGTTTGCTTTCTTTTTTAAATCATCAATGAACCAGAAATTAATTAGAATCCATTCATTCACAGAAATGACAGTCTCCTGTTGGAAGAAAATGTATCCCCAGACCACATGGTTTTAAAATATTCTCAAACTGTAGCACTTGAGGGGAGAGGCAGGGATGTTACAAAATGAAATTAATAACTTGCATTTCAGATATTAATATCTATTTGAAAAATCTATAAATTAAAATTTAAGCAGGATGATATTGTCCTATGTACCAGACACTGTGCTAGATATCAGGGATATGAAGACGAAACTAAAACGACCTTGGCTTCAAGGATCTTACCTTCAAAGGTAGGGGACTGGGCATTATAGCTCAGGGAGCTTACATGGCTTTCCATTTAAGGTAGGATTCCAACACAGTTCTCCTTGGCTTCATATCCACATTTCCAAATATAACATGGGTTTCAAGGCTGAATCATTTGCATAAGACTCATTTCAGTGATGTAGAGAATTCTAATTTTACAACTTCTGGCTATAGACTTACATGAAGGAGAGCTGGTTTGAGCCCTTTGAGTCAACAATCTCTCCATGAACGAGGTGAATTTTACGGAAAAATCTCAGCCTTGAATCCGTTTAAAAGTGGCAAAAGAGAATTAATCAATTAAATAAAATTAAAAAATAAATAAAAGTGGCCAAAGTGAAGCTATTTCAGCTTATCAAGTGGTTATTTGGTGCAGTAGGAAAAAAAAACAAGCAAAGAAACTGTGGAAGTAGTTGCTATGCATGCTACAGCTTCTTGGAGTAATAGGTAAGAGATGAATAACCCTAAAAAGATCTTGGCAAACCCTCACACCAGACATAGTCCTCCTTGAATACACTTAACAACCAGGTGGTGGGAAGAACAAGAAGGGTATCTCAACTTAGAGGTGGAACCTGAATTATGTTTTAAGAGACTTAGAGATTCAAAAACATGGAGGTGAGGAGAAAATGCATTTCAGGTATGAGAGCTGGTCAGTATGAAAGCAGAAATGAGAGATAGAAGATCAGTGGCATGAGGAGAAAAAGTAGTCCAGGTAATAATCTAGAACTTTGTATAAATGAAGGGGTCAAATATAATCAATGGGGAAATGTACTGGGAACAGTTTATGGAGAGTTATAAATTCAGGACAGAGAAATTTGCATTTTATTCTTGTGTTGAAAGGAAGCTACTGCAAAATCAATTTGCCTCATTTGCCTGAATTTATAAAATGAGGAGGAGAGGGAAATGGCAAATGACTTCAGTATCTTTGCCAAGAAAACCCCAAATGGGGTCACTAAGAATCTGAGACCGCTGAGATAACTGAACAACAGCAACAAAATGCTATCACCAAGGGCAGTTAGGTGGTGTAATGGATAGAGTGTTGGCCTGATGTTTTGCTAACTCATCTTCATGAGTTCAAATCCAGTCTTGGAAACTTACTAGCTGTGTCACCCTGGGCAAGTCACTTACCCCTGTTTGCCTCAGTTTCTTCAAAAATGAGCTAGCAAAAGAAATGGCAAATCACTCTAGTATCTTTGCCAAGAAAACTCCAATGAGGTCATAAAGAGTTGGACATGACTGAAAGGCTGAACAAGTGACAAAATCATGCATCCTCACTTTGTTTTTAAAGAAAATTTTAATTAATAGATCATTATTCATTTGATATTCAAGCTCTGAAAGTGATTATATGATCATATTGCTCGTAATAGTGTAATGTGGAAAAGTACTTGGTTGTGTTCATATCCATCACATTATAAATATTCTTGGCTCTTATTAATTTGTAGCCTGGTTTGACATTGGTCTTTAATGTTTTTATTTAAATAGAACCTATAATTAAACATTTATGGGTGTATTAACAGCTTTGTTTCTCTTAATGAGTTAAAATTCAAGTTTAAAAGGATGCTTTGGTTTATGTTGAGCAATGTTAGTTAAGAAAACCAAAAGAAAAAAAAAAGTTACTTCTAATGTTCCTTAGTCACACAGTTGTTCCTCAAAAGTTTGTTGATGAGCTGATTAATGTTGCAGGATATTAGAATGGATACTCTATGAAGTGACCTTCATTGGTTATGGCTTATCAATTACTGTTGATTTTCTTGCACTCACATTTAGAGCAAATTTTAGGTAAAAATGTTAAGTAGGGAAGGTTTGGCTTCAGTTTCCAAACTTCCTCACTTTTCAGTATTATTCCTTCTTTATGACAACCACTACTAACTTCTTTCAAGTGCTCTGGTTAGCTAGTATTCTTCCCTTCCCAGGATATATGTGTATATATATATACACACACACACACACACACACACACACACACACACAAACACTCAAGAAAGACTATAAGAGATTATACTATTTAGACTAATCCTCCAAGGAGACCATTGATAAGATGAAATTCCCCTATATAACAAAATATTTATGGAATCACTTTCTTTGTGATACCCAAGTTTGTAAATAAAGCATATCTATATTATATTGTATTGTATTGTATTGTATTGTATTGTATTATATTATATTATATTATATTATATTATTTATATTATATTATATTATTTATATTATATTATTTATATTAATTATATGGCTAAACAAATTATGGTGCATGAATTTGGAGGAATATTGGTATGCTATAAGAAATGACAAATATGATGAATACAGAGAAACCTGAAACTATCTACATGAAATGATACAAAGGGAAATAAGCCAAGTGAATAAAATAACATGCATGGTGGCTATTACAATATAAATGTAAAGAACAACCATGAGACCATCAAAAGCAATTCAAAGAACAATAAAATAGAAATAAATTCCAACTACAAAGAATACTTTTTTATTATTCCATAATATAATCTTGCTATTCTTTTAGAGAATTTTAGAATATTATGGAATAGAATGGAATGACATAGAATAAGATATAAAGAAAGAATAAAATAGAATGAAATGAGAAAATAAAAAATAAGATGGCCATCTACTCTAGTCCCTTCATTTTATTTTAATTCAACTTACAGAACATTTATTAAGTGCCTCTATGTTACAGGTTGCTTAGTGAGTTGGGGAGATGTTTGCCTCAAGCTTGTAAAAACTTCCCTAGGAGAAAGGGCAGATGAGAACAATTTATTACAATAGCTGTAAAAGCAGCTGAATCAGGTGCTGTGGAGCACTTAGAGCTTGATCAGACACCAAAGATGCCAAGGCCATCCACTACATTCCAAGCCATCACTAGTCATACTGACTTTTGTTTTGTCACTAGACTTGGATGACTCTGACAGAGAGACTGATGCTGATGACTGCATAACTCCCTCTCTCTCTCTCTCACTTAAATCTAATCCATACCCAAATCAAAACAATTCCTTTGTGACATTATTGGCCTTCTTTGAAAATGAAGGAGGAGCAACAAAATTATGTTTTAGGCATAGTGCAAAACACTAGAGATACACATAAGAAAAAGGGAAAACATTTGCTGCCTTCAAGGACCTTCCAGTATAACAGGGAAAGATAATATATAAAGACAAACTGGAAATTGAGGTATGGCATGGCAGCAGGTTATATATATTCTATGGAATCCAAACCAAGGAGAGTTACTGATTGCAGATGAAAAGTATTCAGTTCTTGATAAAGAAAAACTGGAAGGAATTTAGTACTCTACCCTCCTTACTCCCAATCAGAAGGAAGAAGTGGTTAAGGGAGTTGAGAAGTGTTGACTATTTGGAGCTGAATTAATCAACCTGATGATGAGATATGAGGTGATCATTTAATTCTGGATGGGGCATTATGTTACCTGGAGGTCCAAATCAAGTAAAGCTGTGTATGAAAATTGAAGAGATTTTATAGAAGAAACGGATTGGTTATATGATTTGCCCAAGGATATTTTTGTCAATGGCAAAACCAGGACTTTCATAGGGATCATATGATTTCCAGCCTAGTTCTTTTTCCTGGGAATACATCTGTTCTGGAGCCACACTTATAGAAGGAACAATGATAGCCGTAAAAAATCACCACAGACAAGATGAGTGAGTTATTGGTGCAGGATAGACAGAAAAGGAGAATTCAAAAAACGTCTGTATGCTCTAAATGACAATAAAATATAAGTTTCTCAACAGTTTCCCATTTTCTTTATCAATAATTATATGTGACATTTTATAAAGCACTTTATATTCCTTTTTTTTCCTTTCGTCTTCTGAGAGGTAGGTGTTTGACCTTTTTGCAGATAAAGAGTCTGAAACATAGAGCAGTTGAGTAATTTACTTAGAATCACATTGCTAGTAAGTTTCAGAAGAAGGAATTAAATTCAGTTCTTTAGATCATAGATGTAAAACTCAATGAAACATCTATGGCTCATTTTATAGGTAAAGAGACTGAGGTCCTGAGAGATTTGTCCAAGGTCACATAAAAATTAAATGTAAATTAGGTGCTAATTAAGAATTAAGAGCAAGGACTTGAACCCAGATCTTCTGGTTCCAAGTCCAAAATTGGATCCCAATGGTATGGACCCTAGGCTATTTTATATCCAGTTCCTTGAATAACACCTTATACTTCCAATGGATTTAAGGTAAGCGTATTAAAGTGAGCAATGGAGAAAGTCTTTCATTGAGAATGTGCTTTAAGTATGAGAAAGATGAGATGCTGTTATGTATAGGGCACTACAGGGAGGCATTTCTGAGTGTTAGAATCCACTCCTTCAAAATGTTTGGAAATGGTCAAGGCTCTGACTTCCACATAACCTAGCATTTGATACTCTGCCTCTTGGTCTGCCATTGGTTATCGACCATTGTCTTTTCTTATTCTCAGAGCACATCCTTAGAGTTTGTACTGCTTTATCCCTATCATCATCCCCCCTTCTACTTTCAGTTAAGAGTTTTTGCTTCTGAATTCAGAGTTACTAAACATTTCATGGAAATTCTTGTAAATTTTCTTTTCTTTTTTTTTTTTCCTCTGAAGAGATGATACCCATTATATTATGGGGGAGAGTAGAAGCTTTAACTTATATGTGTGGCCTCTGGATAAAGACATTCAAAAATGTTGTGTCATTAAATTCCATTTCTCTTATTCTTATGAGGTTTTACTTCCTGTAAAATATTCTTGTAGTTATCTCTAGTCAAGAAATCTGTCATTGAGTAAACAAGCATTTTTAAGCCCTTACTTTCTGTCTTAGAATCAATATTAAGTATTGGTTCCAAGGCAGAAAAGTGGTAAGGATTAGATAATTGGGGTCAAATGATTTGCCCAGAGTCACAGCTAGGAAATATCCAAGATCAGATTTGAATGCAGGACCTCCCATCCACTATCCACTAAGCTCTCTATCCACTAAGCCACCTAGCTGCTCCAATAAGCATTTTTAATGTAATTTAAAAATGCTTATTTATTACTCATTTTGTATGAGGCATTCTCTATCAACAATAACAGTATGTGACATTTTTATAAAGTACTGACATTTTAGGAAGGCACAGTAGAAGGCACAGCCAGAGACCCTCCTTTCAAGGAGCTCACATTCTAGTAGAAAAGATAACATGCAAATAATCTTTAAATATATTTTTCTTAAGTATTTTCCAAATGTTTGCCTTTTCAATTAAGGAGGAAAGAGATTTGGATGAAAACCTTTGATGCAAAAGTGCCAAAGTTTTCCTTCAGGGATAAGGAAAAAAATCTTCCATTTTAATTTCTATAATTCTTAAAACAGGCAGGTAGGTAGCACACTGGATAAAGTACTCAGCTTGAAATCAAGAATGCTCTTCTTCCTGAGTTCAAATACAGCCCACGTTCTTTGGTTGGTGTGTCAACCTGAACAATTCACTTAACAGTTTGCCTCAGTTTTTTCATCTGTAAAATAAGTTGAAGAAGAAAATGGCAAACCACTCTGCTGGTGTGTCTTTACCATGAAAAGCGCAAATGGAGTCACAAAGGTTCAGACACAACTGAAATGACTGAACAGATGTCTTAAGACATAGAAATAAAAATAGAAACTGCACCTGAGATTTCATTGTATAGGAGACTGGTTCATTAATAACAATAGCAAAACAAATACAAAACTATGGTATAGAGAAATATAATTAATTTCCACCTTAGAAATATTTTGTGTTATTTTAAAATGTTTTACTTTAAAATAAAATAGGTATCTAACAATTGAGGATAAGACTAGTGTTTGTGATTTCAGTGTTATAAATAAGGAACTTCTGGCTGATAAAATATGCTTTACCAATACAGGCTGAGATTCTTCTCTCCAATTCTATTAGAGAATTGACTGGCACTGAAAGACTGACTTGAACAGGGTCACATGGACAGGTGATCAGAGGCAGACTTTGAACTTTCAGGCTTTCAGTCCATCTTTTTATTCCCTACAATATTCCTCACACCACACTAAACATACCAGAAGGGGAAAAAAAACAAACAAACTTTCAAGTTGAAGTTTTCCATTTCTTGTTTTTTTCGGTGACATTCTTCTCCTCTCCTCACTTCTTTTTTCCATCCATATCCTCCTCCTTTCTCATTCTTACTTTGGAAAAAGTTAGTTAAATAGACTCAGTTATTTTTGAGTTATGAGATGGCAAAAAACATACTTCTCCTCTCAAAAATTACTTGAAGCTTTATTTGTGCTGGTTTAACTCAAAAGCAACTGATGATTTAGACTTCAAACTTGGCAGTCCTTTAAGAGGAAGAATTTCTAGCCAAATTTGGGAGAAAAACATAAAAATAAAATTTAAAACATCATACAACTTGGAAATGTGTATTTGCTACATGCATTATATAGGTATATAATTCCATCATTCCTATAGTGGTACACACAGAGTGCAGCAAAAATTCGCTAATCAATTAAAAAATCTATACATAGGCAAATGGGCAATTTCAAATCAAAGAACTTGCGATAATCTGGTAACTTGTTTTCATTGTAGTATCCTTCCAGTGAAGGACCCACAAGAGTTATTATTGGGTCTGGAACTGTGTTTATGGGAAAGCAGAGAGGATGGGTGTGTTATTGGAGGCTTGGAGAGTGATGACTGGTTTAATGTGTAAGCTGAGTGGGTGGTAGAATTGTCAGGGGTCACTGGCAAGGTGACTCTATTCAAATATGGCTCTCTTCCCTTTTCAGTGCCTGACATTTCTGTTAGATGTCTAACCTTGAAATTCAAAGGGCTGATATAGATTTTGAGGGTCCTCAAAAGATCCTTACTAACATGCTGATAATTGGGGGGATGAAATCATAATACTTTGTCATTAATCAACTAGTAATTTAGTTGGGAGTGAAATGGAGGAGAGAGAGAATGAGAGACCAAATTCTGTCTCTGACACTTATCTGTGTGATTTTGGACAAAAGACTTCAACTCATTGGGTTTCAGTTTTCTCATTTATAAAATGATAGCTTCTGAGCTTCTTTATCCCTCTAGATCAGGGGTTCCCAAACTTTTTTGGCCTACCACCCCTTTTCCAGAAAAAGTATTATTTAGCGCCCCTGGAAATTAATTAAAAAAAATTAATAACAATTAATAGGAAAGATAAATACACCTGTGGCCATCACCACCCTCCTGGATCGCTGCAGCACCCACCAGGGGGCAGTGGCACCCACTTTGGGAATCACTGCTCTAGATTATCAGGACCTCACAGGATATCATTTTCAGAAGAGAAAGCTGAGACCAGGGAGAAGTACCTGGCTAAAGTTCTCACCAGTAATACTTATAGAGATGCAACTTGAAGTGCCATCCTCAAAATCCAGAGCTAATTCTCTTTCTGATGTTCCACAATAATTCCCCAAGATAAAAGATCTACAAATCTATGGTCCTCTGACCAGTGGGGAAATCAGGAAGAGAAGACAAGGAGAAAGGCAGCAGATATGAATGTGTATGTATGTGTGTGATGGGAAGGAGGGCTAAGGTTAAACACTGTTCATTTCAAAGTTATTTTGCTGTTGTTCAGGCATTTTTCAATTGTGTCTGACTCTTCATGACCCCGTTTAAAGTTTTCTCAGCAAAGATACTGGAGTGATTTGACATTTCTTTCTCCAGCTTATTTGACAGATGAAAAAAACTGAGGCAAAGAGTATTTGAATGACTTGCCTTGGGTCACACAGGTAGTAAATGTCTGAGATGAGATTTTGAACTTGTTTTCCCAACTGTCGTCTGGACGCTCTATTCACACTGCACCAACCTAGCTGCTCCTACTTCAAAGTTTTGCCTGTGGTCAACCCTACCCCTAAGAGCTTTAGCACCCCTAAATAGATTCATGTGAAGTAGATGGGTAGTCTGTTTTTTCCTTTGACTAACTGGTCCACTCTACTAGATCACAACTGGTGATGGTGGGTAATTTTGGACAGATATGGCTGGCGCCAGCTGTGAGTCTATTCCCTTTGCATTTTTTCATTTCTGTTCATTGACCTACGTCCAACTTCCTCCCCTACACATAATGCTTGGGCTAAACAAAGTTTTAAGGACCATTTTTTTTCCAGTTACTGCCTGGAACCTCACAGCACAGAACTGATAACAGCCTGCCTGATTGGCTGGCATTCTTTAGTTGCAGTAGGAGTCCAAGAATGAAGTAGAAGGATGCTTTTATCTCTTCCACAAATACATAATTGTGCTATCTCAACTCAGAGGGGAGAACCTGGCTTTATCACAGAAGGTCATGAGAAGGTTACTTTGTTTATAAGCTCTTTTCCTCTTCCCTTGTTTTACAACATTGGGGTTTAAGTTATCTCATCAATTTAGTGAGGTGAAGCTCTTGGGACCTGATTTCCTCTTTGAATTATATATTATTCAGACTTTGTTTTAAACAAACCATTTTAATGGGAAAATCTTATCTATTGGCTAGAGAATTGCATTCCCTTTGATTTACACAGGACACTATTTGAATTAGCTGATATGGGGCTTAATAAGGTTTGCATTCTATAATGTTGATTCACTTTTGAATTATTATGTTGAACCAGGTCTACACATGGCTACTGGGTCAAAAATCGCAATAATTAAAAAAATAAACTTTTTTTTTCAATATCCCTTGTTTTTATATCACCTGAAATATTTCCTAATGTAAATCTCCTCTGCCTTCTCCCAAGGAGCCATTCTTCATACTAAAGAATAAAAACGAGGAAGAAAAACATCTATAAAACTAACAAATCAAAATTATGACATTATATGGAATGTTTTCCACTCCATTTAGGCAAAGAACAAAGATTTGTTATACCCTATCCCTTTTTTGTAGAAGAGCATGGTGATTTTAATTTTGTATTTAGTTTGGTTGTTTTATTTTTAAATAGTTAAATAGTTTGAATGGTTGAATAGTTTTTATTCTTTATCCCATTCACACTGGTATAGTTATGACAAACATTTTCTTCTAGATACTGTTTGCTTCTATTTCCATTAGTTAATATAAATCTTACCATGTTTCTCTCTACTGTGATTATTGTTCAAATATTATAATTTCATTACATTCATCTGCCACATATTTTAGACATTTCCCAATCAACAAGCATCTACTTTGTTTCTACTTTATTTTTACCACAAAATGCCTCTACAAATATGTTAGTAAATGTAGCATTTCTTTTTGGGATAGGCAGCTAGGTGACACAGCGGATGGTGTCAGCCAAAGTCCGGAAGACTCACCTTCCTGAGTTCAGATATGGCTCTAGACACATTAACTGTGAGCCTCTGAGCAAGTCTTCATCTAGAAAATGAACTAGAGAAATAATTGGCAAATCACTCCATACATGACTGAAAACAACTGAAAAACTATCTAGTGTATGTGCCTTTAAGTAGAATTTCTGGGTCAAAGATTATGAACATTGTAATTACTTTCTTAAAATAATTCTTAATGGTTTGCCAGAAGAGTTGAACTAATTTACACAGCTTCACCAACAATGCATTAGGGGTGAAGTGTCTTAATTTGTATTAATTTTAAATACCATAAACCATCTTTTTCACTCTCTCAAATAAAAGGAGCAAAGGTTGATTAAAATATATGCTCTAAGTATTTTGCTGAAGAAAAGACAAATTTTTCTTTCCTAACTTTTTTTTCAGAAGAGAGTGATATTATAGGTACAAAATATTATAATAAAATCAGGCTCAACTGAAGCATTCTTTAGCTTTGCTGAACTGCCTTCCCCATACAAACTTCTTTCAATTTTTAAATTCTTTGTTATACAAAGAATGGCTAATGGGGCAAGGAGGGATATATGCAGGAATAAAGATGATATCAAAACAAAAGATCAAATCCATAAAATTTTAAAAATAGATTAGTAGTCAGAATTAGAGAATCTTAAACGTGCATATAGTCCTATTATTTTCAAGTAAATAATTTCAAGTATTATTTACAATAAACAAACTGACTTTTGCTAACAATGTTCTTAGATAATCTGCTTTAATAAGGAAAAACTCATAGGAAAGTAGCACTGAAAAAAATTTAATTTACTTTTCTTACAAGAACATTAGGAAGCACAGTACAAACTTGATTATCAACTTATTCTAAAAGATGGCATTTATGTACTTATATATCACCTACCCTCAGTTGAACAGCTAAACAATCTGCAGGATAAAGATGGAAACCAAGTCTTTTGGCTTCAGGCTCACTGGCCTTATACTGCATCTGATAAGAATGAATTGTAATTTAGTATATAAGTCATAGGACTTCCTGAGGCAATTAAAAAGCAGGTGTTTCCTAAAATAACTTAATTGCTCTTCTGGAATTCTTGTTTACACCTTTCATTGGCTTAAAAGATCTTTTTGAAAGTGTAAAGATAAACCAACTCATCCCTTGTACAAAAGACTAAAAATTCCAATTAGTAGAACCAAAGTTAAAATTATTTTAGTCTATGGGCAATATCTTTGATCCTAGGACACAAGATAAGAAAGAAAACAAGAATGGGCTTTTTTAAGGATCTGGGGACTGAATTTTGTATATTTCCCTTAAGAAACAATAAAACTAATATACTTTCCCATAATATGATGGACCATAGAGTGCCAATCAATTGCCAGTGTGGTGGAGTAGAAGGAACGATGCTCTCAGAACCAGGAAGACCTGCTTTCAAGTCTGGACTTAGACATCTATTATCTATATGGTCCTGGGCAAGGGTCACTTTGGATCTCTGATTTTTTTTTCCATCTATAAACTGTGAATATTGACTGATTTATTAATTCATCATTAATGAAATCACTACTGGTTGTCAGTTACTACATGAGGCACTGGAGGTTCTTAGGAGAGCCACTGAGCTTTAGGATGGAACTCTGTCTCTTTCTCTGTCTCTGTCTGTCTCTGTCTCTCACTCAAGCTTTCCAATTGACCAAACAACTCTGTTTATTCCTCTTTGCACACAGAAGTTGAGATGAATGAAAGCCTGGCTCAGGTAGGGAGAGTGGAAGTTGTAAAGCCTGTGTGGGATTGGGGCCAACGTTTGTAACCTTCCTCAATCCTGACGCAGGGAAAAGAGGGGGAAAAAGTGTTAAAATTAATGTTTCCTGTCATAGGACAGAGTCTGTTCTATTTTTTCTGGCAGATATCTACTTTCGAGTAAATACTTTCAAACTGAAAGACTTAGAAAGCAGTCGATTGACATGGAACAGACTCTTGCAACACCTCTGAGCTATGCTTTTTAAAAGACATGAACTGTGGATCTTAGATAACATTCCAGTTGACTTTGTTAAACAAGGATTGTACTGTTCTGCATAAGTAAATGTTTTTCCAGCTTTTTATATCATTGAGAGTCTACCTAATCTGATGATTATTGAGGCAAATCTGTTATAGTGGGTATAATGTTGGACCTGAAGATGGGAAGATCTGAGTTCAAACTCAGCCTCAGACACTGATTAGCTATATGATCCTGGGCAAGTCACCTATCCTGTGCCTTCCTCGATTTCTTCATCTATAAAATAGGGATAATACTATTTACAGTACTGTGAGGTGATTTGTCAAGTCCTTTTCAATTTTTTAAAACCCTTTACTTCTGTCTTAGAATCAACATTGGTATTGGTTCCAAGGCAGAAGAGAGGTACCTGAGGAACTTCCATCTCCAGTCTTGACTTTTTATCTACAAGCCACTTAGCTACCTCATGCTTTGGAAATCCTAAAGCACTATATATACATGCTAGATATCACCATTATTAAACCAGTCTTAATAATTTGGATTTCCATCCTTCTCCTCCATGTTTTTGGCACACCATAGGACTTTTTTTTAAAACCCTTAGCTTCTGTCTTAGAATCAATAATAATTATCAGTTTCAAGGCAGAAAAGAGTAAGGGCTAGGAAAAGGGGGTTAAGTGGCTTGCCCAGTGTCACACAGCTTAGAAGCATCTGAGACTAAATTTGAACTCAGGACTTCCCTTCCTGTCACCAGGCCTGGATGAGCCATCTAACTGATTCAGGACTACATATTTTTGCCACTTGGCTTCTTGGATTGTAGGGGGCAAAGAGAGAAGGTAGTTGCTTTTTCCTTGGTCAGAAAATAACATCTTCCTCTTTTTGTTTCTTCCTTAAACGGCATGTAAGCAATGCTTCTTAAAATTTGGTCCAAAACAAGAACATCTATCTTCCTGCTTTGAAATTTTGAACCAAATTTTCTATCTTTTTTGCTTTTGAATTTGCATCTTGAGGACATAATGCTACTGTTTATCTGAGAGAGCACCTCTATAGGGAAAGGTACTGAGAAAATAATTTTGTGCTAGTAAAAGTAAAAAAAAAACACAAGAAAACAACATTGCTTTGAAAGAGTGACAAGAAATCAGGTTCTTGCTATGCAAATTGCTTCCCTTGACACAACCACAGGTCTTTGGTTTTTCCAAAACTGTTCCACTGCCAGCCTTCTTTTTTAGTTCTGAAATCCTTTCAGCTATCCACTGGGGACTATATTGAGACTTAAAAGCTTGTTCTACTTCGTTGAGACACATTTGAACCAAGCTCTGTGAAAGCAAGGTGATGCATTGTCATCATGCAACTAAAGCTTTTGTGTTTTTGCTTATTGTACTGTAAAGTAGGGATAGAACTGAACAACAGGGAGATATTTCTGCATTACACCTTCCAACACAAACCTCAGATGAATTATCTCTGAATTCCTTGGATGGCAGTTGTCCTAAAACAAAGACTTACCATTGCAATCAACTTAATTGATTTGGTAAGAATGAGGTTTTACTAGTCATCTATTTTGATTTTAATGAATTAACAGCTAACATTGAGCATGATTTTGAAAAAAAAAACCACTCTGTGAACTCTCCAGATTCTAGTTTTAAATTTCTTTGAAGTAGAGATCATTTAAGCACCTCGCCCCAACTTCCACTCTTACAGATGACTCAGTCCCCAGAGCAAGGCTACATCTCCCTCTCAGGGTTCAAGGAGAACCTTTGAGGAATATATGTATGGGAGTGAATATATTTCTATCTATATGGCTATGTAAATATATTATTATATATCTATATTAATACTGAAATACAATGGTTCCATGACCATTTTATAATGAGGAACACGTTGGATAAAAAGATGATATGGCCAAATCAGTTACCTATTGCTCTCCTGAATGTAGCAAGTAGTCTTGGATGAGGATTAAAAAAGAATATTATTAATAACACAAATGCTTCTCAGGTCTTGGAAATGTCTAAGTGCCAGACAGGAAAAGAAAAGAGATGAGAGACAGAGGAAGGAAGCAACATTCTGCAACATGTGGAAATATATTAAAAATACTTTTTAGTAAACGAAAATATTCACAAATTATATATATATATATATATATATTTCAAAAGTCCATTTTAGACTTCTGTGAAAAGTTCTTTGGGAAGGTGATTAATAAGTAGACAAACCTTTAATAAGGAAATGAGTTAAAGGTAATAACTAGCCTTAATTCTTGTTTAGATAGATCACTGCCTTATCTTCTTTGCCTCTTAAGAGAAAAGAACAAGATATTGGATAAAAGGAAGTTTTTTTTTTTCTTTACTCTAAAAAATGCTTCAAGAGGGAACTGAATGGTGACTTTGTCACTAAAATATTCCAGAATATTCTCTATAATATTTCTTTATACTATTATTGCCAAACTTTATTTTACACATATTGGAATGTTTTGTTGTTCAAGACTCCTATAAATATGATTTAGATTATCTTTGGGCACAGTCATATTGGAGGGCATGGGGAAGAGATGCCAGTTTGGACATCTCCCCAAGCTAATGGATATGCTCATCTTAAAATGAATAAAGATTATTTTGGGCAGACTTCAACCTAAAATTCAGAGTGCAGTATTAATTATTTTTTTTCCTTTTTAAGAAATAGATAAATAGATATATATTTAAAATTAGTCAACCAACAACAGATATTAAATAGATGGAAAATAAAGTTTTGTACTGTGGAGAACAAAAAGAAGAAACTTATAGTATAATTGGGAAGACAAGACAAAATCAGAGAAAATAATTAATTTCAAGAAGTACAAGAGATGTCACAAATGACTTCACAAACGATTATTTTTTCTGGGGCAGCTAGGTGGCTCAGTAGATAGAGAGCCAAGACAAAGAGGTAGGAGGTCCTGGCATCTGGTCTCAGATACTTACCATCTTTGTGACCCTGAGCAAGTCACTTTACCCCCATTGCCTGGCCCTTACCACTCTTCTGCTTTGGAACAAAAACATAATATTGATTCTAAGATGAAAGGTAAGGGCTTAAAAAACAACAACAGTAAAAATGATTTATTTCCAAATAAATGTTATAGAGTATAAGGCTTGTGAGTTTAGTGGAAGAAGATTTCACTGGAGTCAGGAATGGCCTGAGAAGGGTTATTTAAAGATATAGGACCTGAGTTAGACCTTGTAGATTATGTTGAATTTAATTCAATGGATAATTGGTGGCAGGAGTGGGGGGGGGCTTAAGGAAAGGGAGGAATAATAATCTATCAAATAATTAATATCAAATGATATATTTGTAAAGTGTTTAGCATGGGGCCTAATATATAGTGGACACTTAATAATTCCCTAATAGTTATACAATGCTTTAAGGTTTGGGCATGCTCCCATTGCTAGCTAGTGTCTCAGAAGGAATTCAACCCATTTCTTCCTATCTGGAGAAAAAATAGAAAGCAGTCAAAACAACACTGGATCTGAACTTAGAGGAACTAGTTTCAACCTCTCTGCTCTAAGATTTCCTACCTAGATGGCTTTGGTAAGTGTCACTGCTCCTTGAGCCTCAGTTTTCTCATTTGTAAAATGAAGAGGGTTGGATTAGGAGACTTCATATGCTAGTGCCATGATCCTCTGGTTCCATATCTAGTGAGTGCCCTTCCCACTAGATAGCCCAGAACTCAGAGGACAGAAAGCACAGGACTTATTCCAGGAGCACAAGTTTATTAGCTAGCATCAAGAGTTTGAACTGGGCAGTTAAGTGGGAAAAACAAACAAACAAACATACACGTGTCTCAGAAATGAAAATGAGCCAACTCATATAAGAGATCAGTTGAATAGAATGTGATGGCCACGGAGCCAAGGTCATGAATTAATCTCTAGGAAAACAAGATATTTTACTAAATATAACAGTCACAGATGACTCCCTTAATTCCATCAGCTGCCACATGAATGTGTGCTACTGTTTAGTATTTATTTCCTACAGATTCAGGCATGTCATACTGTTCAGTTGTGAATGGCTAAAAGGGATCTGCTGATAAAATGGACTTTATAAAAAAAGCAGTACATTTTTAAAAAAGTCAAATCTGTATCATTAGCATTTTCTCCAGCACTTTCTTAAGTGCAGACAATAAAAAAGAATGTCAAGTCATGAATTAAAGAATTGCCAATTTCCAAGGTAAAAGAATTTGTGATAAAATTTGAACAATTGGAGCTGGTTCAAATGTGCAGCATATAACTGACACATTATTACTCTGTGTGTTTATGTATGTATGTATGCATATACATACACACATACACATATATATATATATATATATCATATAGGGCACACAGTCAACTTCCATTTCTGTTGAGGGAAATGTACCATAGTGTAGATAATTTTAAATATTATGGTTTACATATATGGTTATTTTAGAAGTTATTAATACTTGACTTTGGTATATATACGTGTGTGTACATATTATAGAAACATATGCAAATATATTGTGTATGTATACATAATGCACATACTGTATATATACATGCATATATATGAAAAATGTGTATATCTGTGAATATATTCACAAACATATTTTGAGAACATATATTCTATACTATGTAACGAGATAATATGACAATACTATGTTATGGTATACTATATGATATTTTTATCAAACAAAATGATATTAATTTCACATGGTATATCATATGATACTATATCATGTGTAATATATACCATAACACTCACATACATCTGCATGTACATGTGTGTATATATATGATACAAATCTATATCTGTACAGGTACACACAAAACATATTATTTATAATATAGTGGCAAAATCATGTGGACAACTTGATTTGTCATATTTAGCTCATAGCACTGGGAATAATAATTAAAGGATGCAAAGAGCTACATTTAATTTCAATTTCAGGAAATAAAAGATCCTAACATTTAGCTCTGTCCAAAAGAAGAATGAAATGCATAAGAGTGAGTGGATTAAGATAAGTATATCAAGGAACAGAGCTGAAATTTGAACCCAGATTCTCTTCAAATCTGCCACTGTAATTATTTTTCAAAATCCATTTCCTCAATTCTAGAAAATGTGAAAAAGTTCCTGTCTCATGTCTCAAGCCTCAAATCATACCTCAAAACTTCTATATTCCAGTCTAAAATTTGTAATATTGAAGAGGTAGCTAATACCTGCCCTATAGGATCAACAAGCAGATTTGGAAATCATCTTTATAGAGGTACGAATTAAGGTAATAGATGTAAATAAACTTGCCAGGCAACAGTCTTAAGAGAGAAGGCATTTAATGACAGAGAAATGACAGGGGAACGTTTCCACTTTGACAATGGAAGAAAAAAGAAGCAATGCCCAGTCTAGAGAGCGAAGTGTAATTACAGGGTATCAGGGAACATTCCCACTCAGACAATAGAAGGAAGAAGAAGGAAAGGCCATGAAGACTGAAAAGTTGAGTAATTATAGAAAACCAACCATGCACTGGAAGTCATACCATGTGGGGAAGAGATGATGTAGAGCTTTAACATTTTCCACTGCTTGATGGATACTTGCACCATCATGCCCTACCTGTCCATCAAACTTAAAAGATCTAAAGTTGATTTCACTATCTAACCCCCTTTTTCTGCCTTTCTTCTAAATTTCTCTCTTCTATGAATGCCACTATTATCTCCCTAGTCACTCATGTTTCAGATCTTTATATCATTTCTGACTCTTCCATTTCCTTTACAACATATCTCTGATACATATATTCTAATAACTTGAAAATAACTGTTAATGTTACCTTTGTGATATTTCTTATAACTATTCCTCTCCTTTCCACTTCCATAATCACTACCATAATTCAGGTTTTTATTGTTTCCTCTTAGAACTATTGTACTGTCATGCTAACTAGTCTCCTTGATGATGGTCTTTCTTCCCTGCAGTCAAACTTTGTATTGATTCCAAAATAATCATATGCAGGATTGATCAAATCAAAGTCCTTTAGCGGCTACCCAATGATTACAGTAGCCGTTATTTCATCTCCAGCCCATCTTTTCAACAAGATTTCAAATTGGGATCATAGTATCATAGATTTAGAACTTCGATTCATCTAGCCCAATTTATTCATTTTACTTGCTCAGGTGAGGAAACTTAATGGTTTACCCAAGGTCAAAAAAGAAATATCAGAGGTGGGTCCTCAGACAATCTTCCCAATGTAACATAACATCTCTCAACATTAATGCTCTATCCAAACTGGGCCAATGATCTGACCATACTTTTTCCACTCCCCAGTCTCTGTGAATTTTCACAAGCTGTCCCCCAGGATTGGAATTTCTCTCATATCTCTTCCTGTTCAAATCCCCCTGGATTTTTATCACTCCAAATTCTAGCTTAGGGATCATGTGTAGTTCGTTTTTATCTTCCTACATAGAAATGGCCCTATTCTCTTCAATCCTTCATTCCTGTTTCACCTCTCCTGTGTACTAGCCAAATTTTAGCTAAAAGAATAATTATGCAGGTATGTCTCTAGTTCAACCCATATCTCAGACATCCCCACTATAATATATCCAACAAGTATCCATCCAGACTCTTCTTGAAAATTTCCTAGGAGAGGGAGGCCAGTTCTCAAAGTAGTTTGTTCCAGTTTTGTACAGATTGGAATATTAGGATTTTTTTCTTTCTGACCTCAAGCTTAAAATAATACCCTGAAACTTCTCCTTATTCTTCTTTTTGTCCTATAAGGAGCCTCAGAAGTCTAATTTTTTTCTTCTATATGAGAACTATTCAAATAATGATCCCCTCAGAGTCTTCTCTTCTCCAGTATTGAGTATTTCTATCTGATCTCTCTAAGTCAAATCTTTTATCATCCTCATTTACTTTATCAGGACACTGTTCAGCTCATCAGTAGCCTTCTAAAGAATAGTACTCAACGCTGAAAATAATAGACCAGTTCTGTTCTTTCATGGGAGTAGAATGCCATGGAACGATTCCTAGTCCTAGAAACAATAACTTTAATATATGTCTTCCATGGTCATAGCTCCTCTTTTGCCTGTTTTGTCATATTGCTGATTCATTGAATTTGTAGTCCACCACTATTTTTTCATAACAACCACTATCTATGACTCTTCCATTTTATATTTTTGAAGCTATTTATTTTGTACTCAAGCGCAAGATTTTACTTTTATGCCTATTGAATATCATTCTATTAGATTTCACCCATTAAGATATTTTCAGAGCCATTTTGTGTTAACTCTTCTTCTCTGGTTTGTGCTATTTGTAAATTTCCATGTTTCATAAAATCTTATGCTTTAATCCGAACTATTGATAAAAATGTCACACATCATAAGGTCAAGAATATATTCCCCTGGAGAAATTCCACTGTTATGTTGGTCTTGCTATTAGCAACTATTCTTTGAGTTTGAGTATCCAGCAGGTTCTGAATCCATCTGATTATATTATTGTCTAATCTAGATCTTTCCATCTTATTCCCCTAAAGAGTAGGAAATATTTTGTCAAAAGCTTTGATAAAATCTATATTCATAGGATTTCATATATATCTACTAGTCTAGCAATCACTAGTCATTCTGACATTTGTCTTGCCACTGGACTTCAATGAATCTAAAAGAGAGAGTGAGTCTAGTAACTTTGTACAACTCTGTTACTCAAATCTAATTGATTTTACAAGTCAAAACATCACCCTGTGATGTCATCGGTCTTCAAAAGGTAAGGATTAAGAACAACAATAATTCTGTCAAAAATAAAAGCAAATGAGGTTCACCTAGCATGATCTGTTCTTTGACCTACCTGTTTTTTTTTTTTTACAATTTAAAAAATTATTTATTTAAATATTTCCCAATTACACATAAAAATTAACATTTATTCTTTTTTTAAAAATTTAAACATTTATTAATATTCATTTTTAACATGGTTACATGATTCATGCTCCTCCTTTCCCCTTCACCCCCGCATTCCCCCCACCCATGGCCTACGCACATTTCCACTGGTTTTGTCATATGTCCTTGTTCAGGGCCCATTTCATATTGTTGTTAGTTGCATTGGTGTGGCAGTTTCAAGTCCACATCCTCAATCATGTCCACCCGGACTCATGCGTTCAAGCAGTTGTTTTTCTTATATGTTTCCTCTCCTACCATCCTTCCTCTGAATGTGAGTAGTGTCTTTACCATAAATCCCTCAGAATTGTCCTGGGTCACTGTATTGCTGCTGGTACAGAGGTCCATTACATTCAATTTTACCATAGTATATCAGTCTCTGTGTACAATGTTCTTCTGGCTCTGCTCCTTTCACTCTGCATCTGTTCCCTGAGGTCTGTCCAGTTCGCCTGGAACTCCTCCAGTTTATTATTCCTTTGAGCACAATAGTATTCCATCACCCGCATATACCACAGTTTGTTCAGCCATTCCCCAATTGAAGGACATACCCTCCTTTTCCAGTTTTTTGCCACCACAAAAAGCACAGCTATAAATATTTTCGTACAAGTCTGTTTATCTATTATCTCTTTGGGGTACAAACCCAGCAATGGTATGGCTGGATCAAAGGGCAGGCATTCTTTTATAGCCCTTTGAGCATGATTCCAAATTGCCAGCCAGAATGGTTGGATAATTTCACAACTCCGCCAGCAATGCATTAATGTCCCAATTTTGCCACATCCCCTCCAACATTCATTACTCTCCCCTTCTTTCATTTTAGCCAATCTGCTAGGTGTGAGGTGATACCTCAGAGTTGTTTTGATTTGCATTTCTCTAATTATTAGAGATTTGGAACACTTTCTCATGTGCTTATTGATACTTTTGATTTCTTTACCTGAAAATTGTCTATTCATGTCTCTTGCCCATTTATCAATTGGGGAATGGCTTGATTTTTTATACAATTGCTTTAACGCCTTATATATTTGAGTAATTAGACCCCTGTCAGAGTTTTTCCTTAGAAAGATTTTTTCCCAATTTCTTGTTTCCCTTCTGATTTTGACTACATTGTTTTTGTTTGTACAAAAGCTTTTTAGTTTAATATAATCAAAACCATTTAATTTACATTTTGTAATTTTCTCTAACTCTTGCTTGGTTTTAAAGTCTTTCCTTTCCCAGAGATCTGACAAATATACTATTCTGTGTTCACTTAACTTGTTTATAGTTTCCCTCTTTATATTCAAGTCATTCACCCATTCTGAATTTATCTTGGTGTAGGGTGTGAGATGTTGATCTAGACCTAATCTCTCCCATATTGTTTTCCAAATTTCCCAGCAGTTTTTGTCAAATAGTGGATTCATGTCCCAAAAGTTGGGCTCTTTGGGTTTATCATACACTGTCTTGCTGATGTCATTAACCCCAAGTCTATCCCATTGATCCTCCCCTCTGTCTCTTAGCCAGTACCATATTGTTTTGATGACTGCTGCTTTATAGTATAGTTTAATATCTGGTACTGCTAGGCCCCCTTCATTCACATTTTTTTTCATTATTTCCCTTGATATTCTTGATCTTTGTTATTCCAAATGAAATTTGTTATAGTTTTTTCTATTCATTAAAGAAGTTTTTTGGTAGCTTGATAGGTTTTCATATAATTGCTGTGTTTGTTTTGGTAGGTAGAGTCCTAAGTATTTTATATTGTCTAAGGTGATTTTAAATGGTGTTTCTCTTTCTACTTCTTGCTGCTCTAGTGTGTTGGAAATGTATAGAAATGATGATTTATGTGCATTTATTTTGTATCCTGCAACTTTGCTAAAGTTGTTGATTATTTCTACAAGCTTCTTAGTTGATTCTCTAGGATTTTTTAAGTAGACCATCATATCATCTGCAAAGAGTGATAGCTTAGTCTCCTCCTTGCCTATTTTGATACCTTCAATTTCTTTTTCTTCTCTAATTGCAACTGCTAGTGTTTCTAGTACTATGTTGAATAATAGAGGTGATAATGGGCATCCTTGTTTTACTCCTGATCTTATTGGGAAGGCTTCTCATTTATCCCCATTGCATATGATGTTTGTTGATGGTTTTAGGTATATACTGTTTATTATTTTTAGGAAAGGTCCTTCTATTCCTAATCTTTTCAGTGTTTTCAATAGGAATGGATGCTGTATTTTGTCAAAGGCTTTTTCAGCATCTATTGAGATAATCATGTGATTTTTGTTTGTTAGACTGTTGATATGGTCCATTATGTGGATGGTTTTCCTAATGTTGAACCAACCTTGCATTCCTGGTATAAATCCCACCTGATCATGGTGGATGATCTTCTTAATTACTTGCTGGAGTCTCTTTGCTAGTATTCTATTTAAGATTTTTACATCTATGTTCATTAGGGAGATTGGTCTGTAGTTTTCTTTCTTTGTTTTTGATATCAGTACCATATTTGTGTCATAAAAGGAATTTGTTAGGACTCCTTCTTTGCTTATCATATCAAATAATTTGTATAGTATTGGGATTAGTTGCTCTTTGAATGTCTGATAGAATTCACTTGTGAATGCATCAGGTCCTGGTGATTTTTTCTTAGGGAGTTCTTTGATGGCTTGTTCAATTTCTTTTTCTGATATGGGATTATTTAGGTATTCTATTTCTTCTGCTGTTAATCTAGGCAGTTTATATTTTTGTAAATATTCATCCATATCTCCTAAATTGTTATATTTTTTGCCATATAATTGGGCAAAATAGTTTTTAATGATTGCCTTAATTTCCCCTTCATTAGAGGTGAGGTCTCCCTTTTCATCTTTGATACTGTCAATTTGGTTTTCTTCTTTCCTTTTTTTAATTAGATCGACCAGTACTTTGTCTATTTTATCTGTTTTTTCAAAATACCAGCTTCTAGTTTTATTTATTAATTCAATAGTTCTTTTACTTTCGATTTTATTAATTTCTCCCTTGATTTTTAGTATTTCTAATTTAGTTTTCATCTGGGGATTTTTAATTAGCTCGCTTTCTAATTTTTTGACTTGCATGCCCAATTCATTAATCTCTGCCCTCCTTAATTTGTTAAGATATGTACTCAAGGATATAAATTTCCCCCTGAGTACTGCCTTGGCCGCATCCCACAGAGTTTGGTAGGATGTCTCATCATTGTCATTTTCTTCAATGAAATTGTTGATTGTTTCTATGATTCCTTCTTTGACAAATTGGTTTTGAAGAATCATATTATTTAATTTCCAATTAGTTTTTGATTTTCCTGTCTATGTGCCCTTACTAATTATTATTTTTATTGCATTATGATCTGAGAAGGTTACATTTATTATTTCTGCTCTTTTGCATTTGTTTGCAATGATTCTATTCCCTATAACATGGTCAATCTTTGTGAATGTGCCACGTGCAGCTGAAAAGAACGTGTATTCCTTTTTGTCCCTATTTATTTTTCTCCACATATCCATTAAATCTATTTTTTCTAGGACTTCATTCACCTCTCTTACCACTTTCTTATTTATTTTCCGGTTTGATTTATCTAGATCTGACAGAGGAATATTTAGATCTCCCACTATTATGGTTTTACTATCTATTTCCTTCTTGAGTTCTGCCAGTTTCTCCTTTATGAATTTGGGTGCTATGCCACTTGGTGCATACATATTGAGCAGTGTTATTTCCTCATTGTTTATACTGCCTTTAATCAGGATGTAATGACCTTCTCTGTCTTTTTTAAACATATCTATTTTTACTTTGGCTTTGTCAGAAATCATAATAGCCACTCCTGCCTTCTTTTTCTCATTTGACGTCCAAAAGATTTTGCTCAAGCCCTGAACCTTAAACTTGTGTATGTCTACCTGTCTCATATGTGTTTCTTGTAGACAACATATGGTAGGATTTTGGTTTCTAATCTACTCTGCTATTTGCTTCCGTTTTATAAGCGAGTTCATCCCATTCACATTCAGAGTTATAATCATCAGTTGTGCATTTGCTGACATTTTCATATCCTCCCCTATTCCTACCCCCTTTTTCTTATACTATTTCCTTTTAAACCAGTGGTTTGCTATTAAGCCGCTATCCCTCATCCCCTCCCTTGATTAACTTCCATTTCTACCCCTCCCTTATTATATGATTATTACCTCTTAATGCTCTCTTCCTCTCCTTCTTATAATCATATTTGTCCCCTCTCCTTCCCATGCCCTCTTTGTGTGTAATAGAATATCCTATTTTTCTTATTCACCCAAGTTTCTCTTGGTGTCCCCTAGTATTCACCCCCTCTTTCCCATCTCCCATGTCATCTTAGATTATTTAGTGTTCCACCCTCTCCCTGGGAATTATTCTTCTGATTACTATAATAGTGAATACTATAATAGTGAATAGAGTTCACTACAGAGAATTATACATAACATTTCTCTACATAGAAATACAGATAATTAGATCTCACTGAGGCCCTTAAAAAGGCAAATTTAAAAATTATGAGTTTTCTTCCTTTCCCCTCTGTTTCTTATTTACCTTTTCATGTTTCTCTCGATTTTTGTGGTTGGATATCAAACTTTCCATTTAGCCCTGGTCTTTTTTGTGCAAATACTTGGAATTCTTCAATTTTGTCGAATGCCCATACTTTCCCCTGGAAATATATAGTCAATTTTGATGGGTAGTTGATCCGTGGTTGCAGGCCCAGCTCTCTTGCCTTTCTGAATATCGTATTCCAAGCCTTGTGGTCTTTTAGCGTGGAGGCTGCCAAATCCTGTGAGATCCTGATTGGTGCTCCTTGATATTTGAATTGTCTCTTTCTGGCTTCTTGTAAGATTTTTTTCTTTTGCTTGGAAGCTCTTGAATTTGGCAATTATATTTCTGGGCATTTTCTTATCTGGATCAAATGTTGCAGGTGTTCTATGAATCCTTTCAATGTCTATATTGCCCTCTTGTTGTAGGACTTCAGCGCAATTTTGCTGAATAATTTCTTTTAGTATGGAGTCCAGGTTTCTATTAATTTCTGGTTTTTCTGGAAGACAAATGATTCTCAAATTGTCTCTTCTAGACTAGTTTTCTTGGTCTGTCACTTTGTCATTGAGACATTTCATGTTTCCTTCTATTTTTTCAGTCTTTTGACTTTGTTTTATTTGTTCTTGTTGTCTTGAGAGATCATTAGCTTCTAATTGCTCAATTCTAGCCTTTAGGGACTGGTTTTCGGCTATAATCTTCTCGTTTTCCTTTTCAATCTGGTCATTTCTTATGTTCAATTTCCTTATCTGTTCATTTGATTTCTGAGCCTTACTTTCCAATTGCAAGATTCTACGTTTTAAACTTTTATTTTCTGGCCAGATCTCTTCCATCTTCCTCAAAATCTCAGTTTTGAACTCTTCCATAGCTTGTGACCCATTTTCCTTATTTGAGGGGGGTCTGGATGTTTGTTTGTTCTCTTTCTCTGTTTGCTCGGTTGTCTGGATTTTCTTTGTGTAAAAGTTGTGGAGTGTTAAAGACTTCTTTTTCTTGTTGTTAATCTTTCTATTCTGAACTTCCTGAGTCTGGGTAGCCATCATTAGCCCAGCAGCTTCTCAGCTTTATCCTCGAGCTCAGAGACTGTCTGCGGTCTTTTGGCTCCTCAGGTCTTTAGGTCTGGTTTTTTCCAAGGTCAAGCCCCCTGGTGGGCCCCCTTGCTTGATCCTCTGCGGGAGGTTTCTTTTCAAGTCTCAGGGCGGTGCTTCCACAGTTGTATAGCCGTCTGCACTGCTTCCCCACTCAGGGTTTTAGAGCCTTAGCTCACGACTGTGTCTTTCTCCACCCATGCCTGCGCTCTGCACCTGTGCTCTGAGCCCACGGTCAGAGTTCGTATATATTCTTTAGCTTTTTGGGGACCTAAATCTTGCTGCTCTCAGGAACAGGCCCCTGGAGCTGCCAATGACTCGATGGGTGCCCCAAACTTTCTCTATTTCTTTTTAGCTGGCTTCAGCGTTATAGGTGGTGTGTGTGGAGGGAGTGGGGGAGTGGTTGATCAGCCCCCGATTTAGTGAGAGCTGTTTCACCCCTTTAATGCATGGAAATATCCTGATTCCATGTACCTTCCACGCTGCACCCTGTTATGGGGTTCCTCTGTTTGTCTGGACTTGTTTTTATGTCCCCTTGAGGAGTCTTGTGTGTTTCAGTCAGAAGAGGTTAAGAGCTGCTTTTTACTCTGCCGCCATCTTAACCCAGAACCTCCCTGACCTACCTGTTTTGAAGAATTAGATTACTTAGTTTTCAATTAATTTTAATTTGCCTTTCAATGAACCCTTATTGATAATAATTTTATTGCATTATGATCCAAACAAGTTGCATTTGTTATTTCTGCTTTTCTGTATTTTGGGGGAGTTTTTATATCATGACCTTTACTTGATGAAAAACAAAAAACAATTTGGAAAATCTTTACATAACTCAAGTGAAGAATCCCTGGGACTAGATGATGTCTAAGATTTCTTTTATGTGTTGTGTAAAGTCTCAAATTCATGATCTTATGAAAAACAGGGCCTACTTCCAAAGAGTTTACATTTTAATAAGGGATGAAATGTATAAACAAGTAAATACAAAGGAAAAATTAAGGAAAGGATAATTACTTACAACTCAAAATAACTAACTAGAGAGAGTAAATTAAGTTTTTACCTACAAGGTGGTACCTGAACTAAGCCTAAAAAGAAGCAAAGATTTCTAAGCGGTATGAATATAAGGTAGGAGGAATACATTCCTAGCATGAGAAATGGCTTGATCAGACACAAAGGCAGGAGACTGAATGAAAAGTTTGAGAATCTGTATTGCTTATGCTTAACAGAATCAAACAAAAAATATTTTAGTTTATATTATTTTCATTTTGGAGCAATTTTTTTTCAAGCTTTCAAAGCTATTTCCCTGCAGGATGTAAGTGTCTTAATCTGTCTTAACACATTACTTTGAGCGTTTTTTTCCCTTTCTTTTGTTCCAATTTCTTTAAAAGAAAAAAATAAAGAATCTGCTGAAGAGTTTGGCCATGTGTCAACACTGCATTCATAGGGATTAAGGATCAGTGGTGCTGCTTTTGGGCAGTTCAGAAATCGAGTACATCCTGTGGATTGGCAGCCTGTAGCCATGCTATTGTATAGAGCTGGGTGTTCCAGTAAAAGCATGTTAAATTTAGCATCTGTCTTGTATGCATCTTTGGGGGTGGCTGGCTCTAAGATAGATCAAGTACAATTGAGAGTTCAAGGCAAAGAATGTTTCTGAAAGAAAAAGAACATAGTCCATAGAAATCATTGAATTTGAATGAGTAGGGATTTTAGAGGACAATTGACAATCTGCTCCTTTTTTACTGAATAGGAAACTGAGTCTTGAAGACATTTAGGTGCCTTACCACTGTCTACATGGACAATAGACAGCTCAGTGGGAATCTATCTGTTCCTATTTTCTATAAAAATGGGTACTTAAAAAACTGAACATGTTATTTTATTAGTAGTATCAAACCTTTTTTAAAAAAATCCTTACCTTCTGACTTAGAATCAATATTGTGTATTGGTTCCAAAGCAGAACAGCAGTAAGGGCTAGACACTGAGGGTTAAGTGACTTGCCCAGAGTCATACAGCTAGGAAGTATCTGAGGCTAAATTTGAAGCCAGGACCTCCCTTCTCTGTGCTTGGCTCTCAATCTACTGAGCCACCCAGTTTCCTCCAGTATACTCAGTTCTTGATTCAGAAACTTCCTCTAACAAATACATAGATGCACTTGTTCTGTAGCTTATAACCTTAGAGAGTTGCTGGTGACACTTAGGGTTCAAGCAATTTACCCAGAGCCACATATCCTCTATGTGGCAGAAAGTGGAACTTGAAATCACATTTTCCTGTCTCTGGGATGATCTTTTGAGTTACTAAGCTTTACTGCCTCCATTTTAATAATTGCATTTACATCCATGCATGCATGTACACACATGTATACACACATTTATTTCCAGGGTCTCTCACTGCCTGTCATGGAATAAGTACTTGATAAATAGACACTAAATTGCAAATACCTGGAATATTGGGACTGTTTTTGTCTTTCTTTTCATCTCCATTCCTTTGCTTGTGGTTGGCACATATTAAGTGTTTAAATATATGCTCATGAACTTGACAGATATCTGTTGAACCGAATGGAATTGGGTTCAGCTGTCCAAACTGTGATAATTAGATTAAATCTACACTGCCCATATTTAGATTCAATCACCCAAGGTGAGAGCACCTCCAATTTTGGGAGGTCTGTAACCCACATGTGCTAGAGTGGGTGATGAATCAAAATCAACTGACTGCCCCCTATGCAGTACTATAAGAAGTGTCTATTGTGATTGGACATGCAAACTAGGGAGGAGGCAAAGGAAGTGACACATAAGTGACCCCTTTAAAAGGAGAAGGTCTTCTGCTGGAGAGGGGCTTCTGGTGAAGAGGGCTGCTGGTGAAGGAACTCTTCGGAGTCTTCGAGCTTTCCTGGTTCGTGGAGGAGTGCTGGATGGACCTTGAGACCTTGGTGAGACTGCTTTCAATATCTTCTTTAGAAGTCCATGTGGTGAGTTTAAAGACTGAATCTTCCTGAACTTCTCTTAAGGAACTTCCCTTTAATAGACTCTGGCCCTCTGACTCTAGGCTAAGGGTTAATTAGATCTACCTGGATTAATTAGAGGATTGTAGTAATTTACCTACTGTCTTAGATTCTTATTTCCTCTCTCCTCAATTGTAAATAAACTTCCATAAAAGTCAATTTTGACTTGAGATTATTCTTAATTGAGCATTGATAATTTTTCAGTCCTCTGGCGACCACCTTTTAATGTATTTGACCAAAAAACCCTTTTTCCCTCTTACAAAAGTAAAATAATTGATCAAAATTAGAGAATTTCTGAATTGTGTGAGATGTTAAGAGTTCAAGGCCAACACATACCCATGTATGAATCTCTTCCATCACCCTCCCAGTAAGGTCTCTGCCATCTTTCAATTCTCCATGGCATCCCATCAAAGACTTGAAGATCCCATCAGGCTAGACACCCCCTACTCCAACCAGCTTCTTCTTAAGGCATACCAGTGTAGTGCCTTGAACAGACCATAGTAATAAATGGCTTCAAGAACCCTCAATGACTATCGACATCTGCCTTTCCTTAAGATCAGCTTGTGACACAGTGGAACCAATACTGGGTTTAGAATCAGAAAAAACTGGAACTTAAACCTAACCTCAGACCCTAAAACCTCTGTTTTTCTCTAATATAAAAAGGAGATAATAATAGCACCTACCTCCCTGAGTTGTTATGAGGATTAAATGAGACAATAGTTGCAAACAGTACCTGGCATAGGGTCTTATACATAATAGGCAACATATAAATGTTTATTATCATTTCTAATCATCCCTTACATTCTAGAACTTTTTACTTTATGGTCTGAGAATTCGTATAGCTGAAGAAACAGGACCCCAAAGAAATTAAATGACTCATCTAAGGTCGCACTTCCTTTTATTGTATCAAAGAACTAATCTCTCTAATTCCATTTCAGCTTTTTACTAAATTAAGAGTTCTTAATCTTCTGATGTATCCATGGACCACTTTGGCAGTCTGATAAGGGGCTTATGGACCTCTGAATAATTTTTCAATAACACTCATAGAGTATCAAAAAAATAAAGAAGTTATTATTTGCCCCTTCAGATTCATGGAATCCCCCAATTCTAGTCACAGTGATTTAAAACCACTATATTGAATAAAACAAAATATTCGCTAATCCAAAAGAAACCCAGCACTATAAACAACACAGAACTAATTGGTCTTACCAACCTCTATGTTCCAAAACAAAAATAAGGATAATTATCTACCTTGGTAGAATCAAACCAAGCCTTATGGCCTTTTAGGGAACCTTTCTTTTGGTAATGGAGAAAACTCAGCCAGATAATTTCTTCAAACAAGTAATAAGTATTTGTTATAGTCCTATTATTTCCCAGGCAGAGGCTGTGTCCTCAAGAAGTTTACATTCTAAGTGTAGAGACAAGAAGTATGGTTACAAATATGCATAGCAAGAAATAGATTGTTACAAATAAGTAAATTTTTTGTTGTTGTTGCTTAGTCATTTCAGTCACATTCAAATTTCATTATCTTCTTTGGGATTTTCTTAGCAAAGTTTTTTTTCAAACATTTATTAATATTCATTTTTAACATGGTTACATGATTCATGCTCCTCCTTTCCCCTTCGCCCCCCGAACTTCCCTCAACCATGGCCGATGCAGATTTCCACTAGTTTTGTCATGTGTCCTTGATCAAGACCAATTTCCAAATTGTTGGTAGTTGCATTGGTGTGGTAGTTTAGAGTCCACACCCACAATCATGTCCACCCGGACCCATGCGTTCAAGCAGTTGTTTTTCTTATATGTTTCCTCTCCTACCATCCTTCCTCTGAATGTGGGTAGCATTCTTTACCATAAATCCCTCAGAGCTGTCCTGGGTCATTGCATTGTTGCTGGTAAAGAAGCCCATTACATTCGATTTTACCATAGTATATCAGTCTCTGTGTACAATGTTCTTCTGGCTCTGCTCCTTTCACTCTGCATCTGTTCCCTGAGGTCTGTCCAGTTCGCCTAGAACTCCTCCAGTTTATTATTCCTTTGAGCACAATAGTATTCCATCACCCGCATATACCACAGTTTGTTCAGCCATTCCCCAATTGAAGGACATCCCCTCCTTTTCCAATTTGTTGCCACCACAAAAAGCACAGCTATAAATATTTTCGTACAAGTCTGTTTATCTATGATCTCTTTGGGGTACAAACCCAGCAATTGTATGGCTGCATCAAAGGGCAGGCATTCTTTTATAGCCCTTTGAGCATGATTCCAAATTGCCAGCCAGAATGGCTGGATCAGTTCACAACTCCACCAGCAATGTATTAATGTCCCAATTTTGCCACATCCCCTCCAACATTCATTACTCTCCCTTTCTTTCATTTTAGCCAATCTGCTAGGTGTGAGGTGGTACCTCAGAGTTGTTTTGATTTGCATTTCTCTAATTATTAGAGATTTGGAACACTTTCTCATGTGCTTATTGATACTTTTGATTTCTTTACCTGAAAATTGCCTATTCATGTCTCTTACCCATTTATCAATTGGGGAATGGCTTGATTTTTTAATACAATTGCTTTAATGCCTTATATATTTGAGTAATTAGACCCCTGTCAGAGTTTTTCGTTAGAAAGATTTTTTCCCAATTTCTTGTTTCCCTTCTGATTTTGACTACATTGTTTTGTTTGTACAAAAACTTTTTAGTTCAATATAATCAAAACCATTTAATTTACATTTTGTAATTTTCTCTAACTCTTGCTTGGTTTTAAAGTCTTTCCTTTCCCACAGATCTGACAAGTAACTATTCTGTGTTCACTTAACTTATTTATAGTTTCCCTCTTTATATTCAAGTCATTCACCCATTCTGAATTCATCTTGGTGCAGGGTGTGAGATGTTGATCTAAACCTAATGTCTCCCATATTGTTTTCCAAATTTCCCAGCAGTTTTTGTCAAATAGTGGATTCATGTCCCAAAAGTTGGGCTCTTTGGGTTTATCAAACACTGTCTTGCTGATGTCATTAACCCCAAGTCGATTCCATTGATCCTCCTCTCTGTCTCTTAGCCAGTACCATATTGTTTTGATGACTGCTGCTTTATTTTAGTTTAATATCTGGTACTGCTAGGCCCCCTTCCTTCACATTTTTTTTTCATTATTTGCCTTGATATTCTTGATCTTTTGTTATTCCAAATGAAATTTGTTATAGTTTTTTTTCTAATTCATTAAAGAAGTTTTTTGGTAGCTTGATAGGTATGGCGCTAAATAGGTAAATAGGTAAATTAATTTGGGTAGAATTGTCATTTTTATTATGTTAGCTAGTCCTACCCATGAGCAATCAATGGCTTTCCAATTGTTTAGATCCAGTTTTATTTGTTTGGAAAGTGCTTTGTAGTTGTTTTCATAATTGCTGTGTTTGTTTTGGTAGGTAGATTCCTAAGTATTTTATATTGTCTAAGGTGATTTTAAATGGTGTTTCTCTTTCTAC
>NC_058134.1:241038614-241056085 GCF_016433145.1 Gracilinanus agilis
TTTTACTTTGGCTTTGTCAGAAATCATAATAGCCACTCCTGCCTTCTTTTTCTCATTTGATGCCCAAAAGATTTTGCTCAAGCCCTGAACCTTAAACTTGTGTATGTCTACCCGCCTCATATGTGTTTCTTGTAGACAACATAAGGTAGGATTTTGGTTTCTAATCCACTCTGCTATTTGCTTCCGTTTTATGAGAGAGTTCATCCCATTCACATTCAGAGTCATAATCATCAGTTGTGCATTTGCTGACATTTTTGAATCCTCCCCTCTTCCTACCCCCTTTTTCCTTATACTTTTTCCTTTTAAATCAGTGGTTTGCTATTGAGCCGCTGTCCCTTATCCCCTCCCTTGATTAACTTCCCTTTCTTATCAGTTCATTTGGTTTCTGAGCCTCACTTTCCAATTGCAAAATTCTACCTTTTAAACAGTTATTTTCTTGCCAGATCTCTTCCATTTTCCTCAAAATCTCAGTTTTGAACTCTTCCATAGCTTGTGAGGAGTTTTCCTTATTTGAGGAGGGTCCAGATGCTTGTTTGTTCTCCTCCTCTGTTTGCTTGGTTGTCTGGATTTTCTCTGTGTAAAAGTTGTGGAGTGTTAAAGACTTCTTTTTCTTGTTGTTAATCTTTCTCTTCTGAACTTCCTGAGTCTGGGTAGCCATCATTAGCCCAGCAGCTTCTCAGGTTTATCCTTGCGCTCAGGGTCTGTCCATGGTCAAGCCCCCAGGTGGACCCCCCTTGCTTGATCGTCTGTTGGAGGTTTCTTTACAAGTCTCAGGGCGCTGCTTCCACAGTCGTATACCCGTCTGCACTGGTTCCCCACTCAGGGTTTCAGAGCTTTAGCTCATGGCTGTTTCTGCCTCCACCCACGCCTCCTGCCGTGCCTGTGCTCTGAGCCCATGCTCTGCGCCCTGTGTCCACTCTTGGCGTCCTGCTCCCGCGCTCAGGTTTGTGTGAATTCGTTAGCTTTTTGGGGTCCTAAATCTTGCTGCTCTCGGGAACAGGCCCTGGAACTGCCAATGACTTGATGGGTGCCCCAAACTTGCTCTATTTCTTTTTAGTTGGCTTCGGCGCTATAGGTGTTGTGTGGGGAGGTAATGGGGGTGGGGTGGTTGCTCAGCCCACGATTTAGTGAGAGCTGTTTCACCCCTTTATAGAATGGAAATGCCTCGATTCCACATACCTTCCACGCTGTGCCCTGTTGTGGGGTTCCTCCGTTCGTCTGGACTTGTTTTTATGTCCCCTTGAGGAGTTTTTTGTGTTTTGGTCAGGAGAGGTTAAAAGCTGCTTCTTACTCTGCCACCATCTTAACCCAGAACCTCTTAGCAAAGATTTTTGAGTAATTTGCCACTTACTTCCCCAACTAATTTTACAGATGAGAAAATGAAAGCAAACATGGTTAACTCACTTGTCCAGGGTCAATTAGCTAGTAAATGTCTGAGGCTGAATTTAAACTCATGAAGGTGAGTCTGTTTGATTCCAAGACCAATGCTTTATCCATTAAATACAAATAATACAAATTAGTTTAACGCAAAATAGTTTGTCTGATGGGGCACTAGCAATTTGATGGAGGGTGGGATTCAGGAAAGACATTATACAAGTGATGGTGCTTGAGAATGGAAATGTGGAAGGAGAGCATTCCAGGATAATGGGGCATTTTGTGCAACTTTTATCTTCAATATGTTCAATCCAATGTTAGAAGTAGGGGAAAAAAATGAAATGCTGAGGAAATGGGTCAAAGGCAATTCAATGTCTCCCATCTAGTACAGATAAGCTTGTTCCTCATCCTAAATTCAACCTGAAACTCATGCACCTGAAATTCTTAATCCCTAGGTCTCTTCTTGAAATTCCAAGGCTAGGCATTTTTTTCTTATTTCAAGTCTCATCTTCTTAGAGCTACAACTAAGATGACAGTACTGCAATCTATACACAATCTGTGTCCTGAGTGACTCCAATAGCACTTCCCCCTTCTATGGTGAGAGCGATGGTTGCATATCCAATGGGTATAGAAGAGCTGAGTATGCTCAGTTCCACAAGGGCAGCAATAGAGTAGGCAAGAGATAATGACAAATCTTTCCTTCTTCTATATGTCTTCCCACACATTCTACTCTTTTGCTAATTAGAGATTCCTTTGGAGGACTCCTTCATAAGAGATCAAACTACTTTCTTATCAGCTTTTCAGACATTTCATGTCTTTTCATGAATTACTTGAATAGACTGTCTCTAGGCCTGACTCTCAATCCAATGAGCTTCCTCATTTTTTCTTATAAAGATCAATTCTCTGTGTGGAGGATGGAGGACAATATGTGTTTTTTTAAAGATAATGTAAAAACAAAAGAAATAAATTTGTTTTTAAGGAAAAAGAAAGCCCCTACGAAGAAAACATTACTTTTACTTTGAGCTGGGAGAATTGGAGAGGATTTCAGAAATCTTCTTTTGAACTGGGCTTTAAATCAAGGGAAGGATTTCAACAAAGTCTAACTGAGGATGGATCCTTTCTAGGTCAAAAGATAATATTCTCACATGTTATTGAGATCAGTCCCAATGGGAATGGAGATTTGTCATGGGACAGGGTGTCTGGAACACTTGGCAAAAGGAAGGATTGGAAAGGATGCTACAATGAAGGGTCTTCAGCAGCCAGAAATGAAAGCATTGTGGAGAATCTCTGAAAGACAAAATCACAGCACAATATGATGTTTTAAGACTTGAAAATCACTTCGCATATTTTATCTCATTTGAACCTCATAACAACCCTGGGATGTAAGTATTCTTATCATCCCTGTTGTACAAATGAGAAAACAAGAGGTTGAAACTTGCTCATGATCATGCACCTTGTATGTGAGATAAGACATGAACTTGTCTTTCTGACTCCAAATCCAATATTATATGACACCATTAGTTTATAGATTTGGAGCTAAAAGGACTTTAAGGGGTCTCTTCTAAGAGTTCTTTAAGACTTTATTGGGAGAAAGAAATGGCAAACCTCTCCAGTATCTTTGTCAAGAAAACCCCATGGACAGTATGGGTATGCTATGGTCCATGAAGTCATGAAGAGTCAGACACAACTGAACAACAATTACTTTATTACTCTTCTAGGTTTCAATTTTTCTCATATGAAAAATGAGAAAGTGGGTGAAAGCACATATGACTTTGGAAAATTACCTAGAAAGGCAACAAGATCAGTATTTGGAGTGCCTACTAATGATAGCATTATGCATGCAAACTGGTCAATAAAGAATCACAGAATTATAGCCAGAAGGAATCTTAAAATCATAGCTGGAATTCAGAGTTAGAATCTCATTCAACTCCATTTAAAATCTGAGGAAACTGAGGACTTTGGAGGAAAGACACTTGGCCTGCATCACAGGGACAATAAGCAGCAGAGTTAAAACATGAAATTGGAAACTCTGATTACAAATCCAGCAGTCTTTGAGTCAGTCAGTCCACATTTATTAAGCAGCTTTTAAGTGCCAGGCACTGGACATAAAAAAGAAATAAAAAGATAGTCTCTGCCCTAAGGGAGTTCTCAGTGTAACAGGGGAGACAACTAGCAAATAATGTAAATAAAATCATATTCAAGATAAATACGAAGTAATTAAAGAGAGAAGACACTAAAATTTCAAGGGGTTGGAAACTGTATATTGTTTCTTTGCACAGATATTGGAGTGCTTTGTCATTTACTTCTCTTCACAGATGAGGAAACTGAGGCAAACAGGGTTAGGTGACTTTTCCAGGGTCTTACAGCAAATAAGTGTCTGAGGCTAGATTTGAGCTTAGGACTTCCTGACTCCAGGTTTGGCATTCCATCCACTAGGCTACTTAGCTGCTCTGGCTTCCTGTGGAATATGTAATTTTCTACTGGGAAAGGGCATTTTCACAAGGGTACTTAGAGCAATCCTTCTTTATTGACAAATTTCCTCCAGGGCCTTGGTGGTTGGATCCATGACTTTCTTAAGATAATTCCAAATTACTTTCCAGAACGGTTAGACTAATTTACAAACCACATCAACAATCTGTTAGTATGCCTGTTATTGAAAACCAGACCCTTTACCACCTCTAATTATCTCCAGGCAAAATGAGTTACAAATACAAGCTGCAAACATTTTCCTAGAATTCTCATACCTCTTCTAGAAGGCTCCAGTTTGGTTATTATAATTGCATAACATGTAGGTTGAAGGATGTTCAATATAGAAGATTTTCTTGCCCAAACTGGAATTTTTTTTTTTAAAGATGTAGAAATCTGGCAAGGAATTTAACAAGTAAATATCTCTGTTGTTCACATATTGATTTAGAAGGTCACACAAGTTTATGCTTTTTATTAATTAATTTATTTTATTAAATATTTCTTAGTTACATTTCAATCTACATTTGAGAGTGTCATGACACTTCACGAGTAAAAGACATGGTTTTGGATTTGGAAATAATTGGATCTTTGTTCAAATTTTACCTAAGATGCTTATAGTTTGTATGACCCTGAGAAAGCTTCTTCATTTGTAAAATTAAGGCGTTGTCCTCTAAGTTCCGTTCTAATTCTAAATCTTTGATCTTATAAGTAGAACCTGTTTGTGCCTAGGGATTAATTATCATCATACAGATTGTGTTCTATATGAAGTTTAGTATTTGGAATTCAGGGTGTGTGGCTAGAGGTCTAGCCACACTTTTTTTTTTTTTTTCACTATGATGCCTCTCAACATCATACTAGTCACTGTTGTCACTATTCCCTGTGTTGACTGATGATTCTCATTTCACTCTCTTTGCTGTCAGAATTTCTATTAAAGGGCATTTAGGAATTAATCTCAAATCTGCATAATTGGAATAAGCTTGAAAAAGGAAGAGAAAATCCATTTCCCTCTCTCCCTCCCTTCACAGAAGAGGCAGTGGGGTTCGTGAGACTCTGGTTGTGGAGTTTTGCATAAACTTACAGATTTGGGCAATATGTCTATTAATTTTGCCAAATTGTTTTTTCTCCCTTAAAAAGACTTTTATTAAAAAGGATATCTCTCTGAAGAAAGAAGAAAGAATATATTTGAAATAAAGATTAAATCAAAAGAAAGATTATCAATAAAAATTATTATTCCTTGTGACAGAGTAGAGTAGTAATTTCTTTAAATTGGAAGTTATGAAAGCATGTAAAGTTTGCCTCTCCTTTTTTTCCTTCTCTCTTAGGATTGATATTAAGTATTGGTTCCAAAACAAAGAGCAGTAAAGGCAAGGCAATGGGGCTTAAGTGACTTGCCCAGGGACACCCAGCTAGGAAGGATATGAGGACAAATTTGAAACCAGGACCTCCCATCTCTTGGCCTATCTCTTTATCCACCTAGTGGCCCCCAATCCTACTTTATAAAGGAAATTCACCAAAACTATAAATATTTGAAGTCCAAACGTTATAAATGCAAGGGAAGAATCTTAATTTTATCCTTCCATTTGAGCTAAACCACTCTTGTAAATCCAATAGTCTAATAAACATACTTATTTTCCAGCCCTCATATTTATTTCTAGAATTTCAACTTGGCATTCAACTTTACAGTTGAGGGAGAAAAATCTAGTAATCATTTTGAAGGAAAAATATGATGGATGCCAGGCACTCCTCTAAGAGTGACAGGCAGGACTGAACATTATTCTGCATGTGGTCCTGGCATCCATTCTAAGATATCCCATCATTCCAACTTTCAACAGCTTCCCCAACCCACCTTCCATTTGGGTTTTTTAATCCTTAAGGCTCTCCATTACTGATTGAAAAAGAAATTACAAAACATTTTTTAGAATGGGTATTTTCCCTAGGTGGCAGCACCAGATTGTAGTATCCCCATTTGGGTTCTCTTCTCAGTGGATATTAGGATAAGCAGGACAGGACATGACCTAGTCATATTCTAGTCTCATTAAAAATGCACAGCATCTCAAGATAAAACAGTTTCTTATTCCTGTATCCCTCCTCAGGAAGGGAAAGCTCATCGGTTAAAAATGAGCCATTTATGAGATGTATACGTCAAGGAGGCAGCAACGTGAAAGTATCAAATGGTAAGTGAAAGTGAGAAACTTTGTAGCCTGGAAAGGCTGTAAATGAGAGTATTCAAAGAGAAAGGGCCTGATTAAAGCATATTCAGAGAAGTCTTTTGGAATAAAGAGATAAAGGATATGAGGCTAAATTTAAAACCAGGACCTCCCATCTCTTGTAATAAAGAGAATAATAAGAGAATAAAAAATCTCTTGGATAAAGAGAAAGTCTGGAAGACCTATATTCAAATCCTGCCTCTGATTTTAAGTTCATTCCCTAGCCTTTCTAGTCAAACATTTATGAAACACCTACTGTGTACTAGCCATCATGGTAAAGTCTGGATATACAAAGAAAGCCCTCAAGGAGCTTACAACTGAAAGAACCCAGAGCACTTTTTAAGATTTTACATTTTAGACCACGTGTCAGTGTTCATTGGTTAGGGGAGCTTCCGACCTAGAATTTTCTACATCATTTAAATTACAGACTCCATTCTCCTTCTCCCCACCACAACCAAGTAAATGCACCAAACCACAGAAAGATCATCTATAGACAATTTACCCTTTACAGATAAAATATAGAGTCCCTATTTGTATATTCTTTTCTCCCTAGGAGGAAAAACAAAAGTTTGGCTAAAGCATTTGATTTGGAAACTAGTATACTAGTTAACAACTGATTTTCAAAAAATATACAACACATTAAATAAAATCTTTTTTATTAATATTTCATCCATCATCTTATTAAGTCTACAAATAAACAAAATTATAAAAATTAAGCCTTGATTTGCTGCTTTGTGTGAGGTATAAATGCTGACACTGAATATTTAGCAATCAGCAATTCTGAACAGCAGAGAGGTGCCATAGTGCCCAGAGCACGAGTCCTGGAGTCATGAAGACTTATCTTCTTGAGTTCGAATCTGGCCTCAGACACTTACTAGCCAGGCAACCCTTTGTCTCCGTTTCCTCATATATAAAATAAGCTGGAGAAAAGAAATTGCAAACCACTCTTAATCTCCACCTAGAAAATGCTAAATTGGGGCATGAAGTATCAGATATGATTGAAAAAAAAATGAAGAAAAAAATCACCTGGACTGTTTTGTCCTGGATACATCATATTTGTGTAATCCACTAAAGCATCCAGATAGCATAGAGTGGTGGATAGTAGAGTCACATAAATGTGGCTTTCACCTTTGGGCTGTATGATTCTGGGCAATTCACTTGATCTCTATCTGCCTCGGGTTTTCTTATCTCTAAAATGGGAATAATTATAAACAGGGCTGTTGAAAGGATAAAGGAGCTCATATTTGTAAAACATTTTGCCAGCCTTGAAGCAATATAGAAATACTAGCTACTTGTTCATTTAAAATGAAGGCATTAGATTGTATCTTTTAAGGAAAAGTCCTTATTGAAGAGATTAGAACATAAACTCTTGAGGGAAACTATTATTTCATTTATTTTTTTCTTTGAATATCCAGTACAAAGCAGAGTGCCTGGCAGCAATGGTAAATTGGTAATCTTAGCCATTAATAAAAAAATGCTTGTAATTTGATTGATTGACTGATGAGATTACAGACCACTGATTTCTTCAGGAACTGTGATTGGAATTCTAGATTTATTAGGTTACACCACAATAAATGTATTCCAGAGCTATTGGTACACCCCCCCCATTTTTCTACTCCTTTCATACTCCCCTCCCCCCCCCCATTTTTCCACTCCTTTCACACTCCTCCACCCCCATGTTATTTTTCCTCTTTGGTTGTAACAGGTGATTGAAGATCAGTGAGAAAGACTACTCAAATCACTCTCCCTAATTTCTTCATATGCAAAATGCTATGTAAACAGAGTTGGGCAGAGTTAGGCAGCAATGGGATATTAAAAGAAAGGAGTTAGAAGAATTAGTATTTAAGGCAGCTTCATTTATTTGCATTTATTTTCAGCCAGAGCAAAAAATACACAATCCAATTAACCATGATAATGAATATTCATACTAGAGCACTTTTATCTACTAACAGAGAAACTCAGGGCATATTGTCACAAAGTGTTCAATTAACATATGTTTGTTTATATCATTTTTGTTCTGGGTTTGAATGAAATAAATAAGGAAAGACACTAAAAGTTATGAGAAAAAGAGAAAGGGTAAATTAAACTTCAGGAAGATAAATTGGATATCAAAAGGACAAATTGAGATCCTTACATAGCATCTTTATATTCAAGCCTGGCCAGTATGGTTACATTTCTATCTCTAGCACCTAGGATAGAGGTATAGGAGGTATTTAATAAATTCTTGTTGACCGGCTGACTGTAGGTATTAGCGAGGGTTTGAGATTTCTTCAAATGGTACTCATCAGAATACTACAGTGTCTATCCTATGAGAAAAATTATGCTATCTATTTCTTCTGCTCTTTATTAAGCCCTAAATATAGGTGATCACAAGATCTACTTTAACCCAACTTGGCAAATATTTATGAAATCTATTCCGTAGTTGGCACTAGAGAGAAAAGGAGGAAAAATTGTCCCTTCCCTCGAGGAGTTTATAATCTAAAAGAGGTAGTAGATAGATAGATTAATGAATGAATAACAGTTCAATAGAGTGGAAATTCTGGGTTCCTATTCAGGGGATATGGATACCAATCCTGTCTCTGCTGATTTTTCTTATATCTTAAATGAAAAGGTCAGATAATGACCTACAAAGCAACTCTTAAATTCTCTAATCACAGATCCATTGAAATGCAATACAAGGTAAAGAATGATAGGAGAAAAGGAAAAAACAAAACAAAAACAAAAATAGACAAGACCATAAGGAAATTGAAGCAGGGAGAGATTACTTTTAGGTGGAAGCAAGTTAGCCTTTAAAGAAGAAAGGGGGAGGGGGCAGTTTGGTGGCTCAGAGGATTGAGAGCCAGTCCTAGAGGTGGGAAGCCATGGGTTCAAATATGGCTTCAGACACTTCCTAGCATTGTGATCATGTATAAGTCACTTAACCTCCATTGCCTAGCCCTTACTACTCTTTTGTCTTAGAACCAATATATTGGTTCTAAGATGCAAGGTAAGAGTTTAAAGGGATGGAGGGGGGTTGAGAAACAGGTGAACAATGACTATTTTATAGTTAGGAGGGATAAGTCATTGAATTCATTTATTTAGGGAAATACAGGATGAAATTGGAAAGCCCCCGGGAATCCCACTTTAATTGGAATATAGAAAACATGTTGGAAATCAGTTTGAAATAAGGGGAAAAAAGATAAACTAGAGTTAAATTATGGAGTGTTTTAAATGCCAAGCAGAGAAGTATTATACTTTTTGAACAGGGTATTGAAATATCCATACCTGCATATCAGGAAAATTATTATGGTATCTGTGTAAGGAATAAATAGGAGAAGGGAGAGACTGAAATCAGGGAGATCAATTTGAATGCCTTTGCAACAGCTAGGTGATAAGTTACTAGGATTTGTACAAAGTGATGCCAATGGGAATTGTAAAAGGTGGATAATTGTGGGAGGAATCACTGGAGATGAGATGACTAGGACCAAATGGTTAGTGTAAAAACTAAGGGAGAGGGAAATCTTAAAGAAAAAGTTTCAAAATGGCCTATGAGGAGAATGATGGTATCTAACAAAAACAGAAGTTGGAAGGTACCACTGATTTTATTCCCTCATAGTTAAATTTTGGATGCACTGGGTTGATGACTCCATAGAAACATTTAAGTGGGGGATGTTTTTCAAATAGTTGAAACTGTACAGCTGGAGTTCAAGAATGAGATTATGTCATAAAATTATCAATAAGGGAGTCATGTGTATAGATTGACAATTAAAGCATAGAATCTATCATCTTTCAGGAGCAAAAATGGACATTTATTAAAATGGAGGACTTCCAAGCATTTCTGATGAAAAGACCAATGTTGAACAGAAATTTGATTTTCAAATATGAGACTCAAGAGAGGGTTAAAAAGGTAAATAGTAAAGAAAAAATATAAGGGATTCAATAATGGTTAACTGTTACATTCCACATTGGGAAGATAATACTTATAACTTTTAAGAACTTTACCCATTTGGGGGTAGTTAAAGGGAATATATTTTAACAGAGTGTGTGGGAGTAAGTTGACTATTATGGGATGATATAAAAAATTAAGGATGAAATAGATGATTGCAATTAGAGAAGATTGAAGGGAGAGGTAGAATGAAATAAATTAACTCACATAAATTGATGTGAAAAATATATAGTGGAGGGGAAATTGAAGGAGTGTTGGACAATGCTTGAGTTTTACTCTCATTGGAATTGGCTCAAAGAAGAAATAATATATACCAGTCAACTGAGTATAAAAATCAATCTTACCCTATAGGGAACAAGGAGAAGAGAAAATAAGAGAAGGGGAAAACTGATAGAATGGAGGGAAAATTATGGGAGGTGGTGGTCAGAAAGAAAACATTTGTGATGAGGAATGAGGTGAAAGGAAAAAAGGAAGGACAAATCGTGAAGAAAAAGGTTGGAGGGAAACACATAATAATGATCATAACTGTGAATATGAATGGGATGAACTCACCCATAAAACAGAAATGGTTGGCAGAGTGGTTTAAAAAAATAGAATCTTATGATATTTTATTTATAGGAAATGTACTTGAAGTACAGAAACACACAGAGTAATGGTAAGGGGCTGGAACAGAATCTATAATGCCCAGCTGCAGTAAAAGAAACAAGGATAGCAATCAGGATCTCAAAGTAAAAGCAAAAAAAAAAAAAAAAAAAAAAAAAAAAAAAAACTAATGAAAAGAAAGAAATAAGGAAGGCAACTACATCTTGATAAAAGGTACCATAGAACATGAAGTAATACCAGTTCTAAATATTTATGCACCAAAGGGAAGAGCACCTAAATTTTTAATGAAGTTAAATGAGTTGTAGGATGAAATAGCAAAATTGTACTATTGGGAGACCTCCACATTCCCCTCTCATAACTCAATAATATCACCAAAAAATAAACAAGAAAGAAGTTAGTAAGGTGAAAAGGATTTTAGAAAAGTTAGATATGATAAACTTTTAGAGAAAACTGAACGGGACAAGAGAGAAATATACCTTTATCTCAGCAATAAATGGTACCTACACAACACACCATACATTATGGCACAAAAACTTCACAATCAATGCAGAAAAATATAAATATTAAGTATTATTTTTCAGATCATAATGCAGGAAGATTACATCAATAAATGGCTGTTAAAAATAAAACAAAAACTTCACAATAAATGAAGAAAAATATAAATATTAAGTATTATTTTTCAGATCATAATGCAGGAAGATTACATCAATAAATGGCTGTTAAAAATAAAACAAAAACTTCACAATCAATGCAGAAAAATATAAATATTAAGTATTATTTTTCAGATCATAATGCAGGAAGATTACATCAATAAATGGCTGTTGAAAGATAAATTAAAAATAAATCAGAAACTAAATCTTAAAGAATTAGTGGGTTAAGGAACAGTAATGATAATTTCATTAAAGAAAAACACAACAACGAGACAACATACAAAATTTATGAGATGCAATAAAAGCAGTACTTAGGGGGAAATTAATACCTTTAATGCTTACATCAATAAAATAGATAAAAAGAAGATCACAGAATTGGGCATACAACTAAAGAACTAGAACAAAAAACAAATTAAAAATTTGGAAATTCTGAAAATCAAAGGAGAAAGTAATAAAATTGAAAATAAAGAAAAGCATTGAACTAATAAATGAATCTAGGAGCTTGTTTTATAGGAAAAAAAGAATGAACCATTACTTAATTTGATTTAAAAAAGAAAGAAGGTCAAATTACCAGCATAAAAAATGAAAGGGTGAATTCACCTCCAATGAAGAGGGATTTAAAGCAATTAGTAGGAGCAACTTTGTCCAATTATGTGCCAATAAATCTGAAAATATAAGTGAAATGGAAGAATACTTATAAAAATATAAACCATCCAGATTAACAAAAAGGGAAATAGAATACTTAAACCTGTTTTTTTAAAAAAGAAATCGAACAAACCATAATGAACTCTCTAAGAATCACTAGCACCAGAAGGATACAATATTTATTTATTTATTTACTTTTGGTTTAATAAATTAATTTAGAGTATTTTCCCATGGTTATATGATTCATGTTCTTTCCCTAACCTCCTCCTTCCCTGCTTCCGGAGTCAATGAGCAATTCCACTGGGTTTTACATGTGGATACAATATTTAAAGAATGATTAATTCTGATACTATATGGAAAAGTAGGTGAAGGAATTCTACCAAATTGCTTTAATGACAGAAATATGGTGCTGATACCTAAACCATGAAAAAAAAAAGCTGAAAAAAAACTACACTCTAGTTCCCTAATGAATTTTGATGCAAATTTTTTTGATTAAACAAGAAATAGAGAATATTGCAAGATGTAAAACAGATAACTTTGACTACATTAAATTTAAAAGGGTTTGCACAAACAAAACCAATGCATTCAAGATTAGACGTGAAACAATAAAGAAAAGTGAGAAAATTTTATAGTAAGCGTCTTTGACAAGGGACACATTTAACAAATATATAGAGAGCTAAATCAAATTTACAAGCCCACAAGTCATTCCTCGATTGATAATAAGGTCAAAGGATATGAACAGGCAGATTTCAGATGAAGAAATTAAAGCTATCTTTAGTGATATAAAAAAGCTCCAATTACTATTAATTAGAGAAATGCAAATTAAAACAACTCTGAGATACCACCTCACATCTATTAGACTGGCTAATATGATTAAAAAGGAAAGTGATAAATTTTAAAGGGTATGTGGGAAAATTGGTACTCTAATATACTGCTGGTGGAACTGTGAACTGATACAACCATTCTGGAGAATAATTTGGAACCATACCTCAAAAAACATAAAATTTCTAGGTCTTTATCTGGAAGAGATCAAAGATGGTGAAAAGGAGCTACTTATACAAAAATATTTGTAGCAGCTATTTTTTGCAGTGGCAAAGAATTGTCAACTGAAGGTTAAGGCGTGTTGTGGTGTATGATTGTAATGGAATACCATTGTGCCCTAAGAAATGACAAACAAGAAAATAACAGAGAAACTTGTAAATACTTATATGAAGTGATACAAATCGAAGTGAGCAGAATTAGGAGAATGTTGTACTTTGCAACAACAATAATATATGATGATCCTCTGAGAATAACAACTATTATCAACAATGCAAGGATCCAAGACAATTCAAAGGGATTTATAATGAAAAAGGCTATCCACTGCCATAGAAGGAACTGACAGTCTGAATGCAGATGGAAACACACTACTTTTTACTTTACTTCATAAGTATTTTTAATTGAAAAAATGATGTGCCTTCTTTCACAACATGATGAAATATGTATTGAATGGACCTATGTCATATTACCTATTATCTCAAGAAGGGGGCAAAGGAGAGAAGAAGAGAACCTAGTAAAATTTCAGAAAATAATTATTAAAATTATATCAACATATAATTTGGATATAAATGTATATATTTATATAAGATATGAGATATTTAGCAGAGATGGATGAATTGAGAGTTTTTTAGGAGGGAGACATGGGCATGTTTGTAGGTGGTGATTATTAGAACTATTAAGGAAAACATAAAAGAGAGTGTTAAAACAATTTTCCAATTCAAAATAATAATAATATGATTGTATTATACTACTGCATATTATGTGATTAATACATTATGTGATAATATATGTGCAACATATATCCTATTACCTATCTTCTTGGGGAGGAGGTAGTGGTGGGAAGGAAGGGAAAATAAAAGAATGAGACAGATTTTTAGACATAATTAATACGAGAATTTGATTCTCTTGGATAAGTATATTTGTTATAATTAATTAAACTTTATAGCAAATCATATATATTGTATTATTGTTGTTATAAATATTGTGTTATATATGAAAAATAAGTGATAACTCAAAAATAAAGATGGCAGGTTCAAAAAATGCAGTAAAATTTCTCATATAAAATATTACCATATAAATAACATTAATATTGAGAAATAATCCAGTCTTAAATGAACTGCATTTAACTTAATCTATTACATATTTCAGACAGAAATTTTAACTGTTTACCTAAATTATTATTTTCATTTTTTTCACAAATCAGTTCTGCTTTGCTAGAAACCTTTATAGAACAAGTTTTGCTTAATTTTGCATTATTTTTTCAGGATTGTCACATTGCATATTATTTGGCTTATCTCTAATGCCAAAAGTAATATATTTTTCAACGATAATATTAATTTTACCAGAGGGAAAAACTATTTCCTTTAATTAGGGGGTGTGGGGAGGAGATATGGATACTTTTACTTTATTAGTATATATGAAATGCAAATATGGGCTGTTATAATTACATTTTTAGCTTTTATGATTATCTCTTGAAGAAACTCAGGTATATAAAATGCATTTACATTTTCAATTAACGTTCCATTTTTTTCCTTCTCTTTAAGCAAGGAACTGCCAATGCAAAATGCTAATGATAACACATTGCTTCCATTCCTTTTAGGTCTATCTGATTATGTATCTGGGAACTGGAAAAATAAAACGCCCTCTCAGGTTTCTTATTCTTTTCATTTCTCAGCATCATAAGAAGGGACCACATCAAATTGCAGATTATCCCTAGATGGTTAAAGAAGCAAAGAAATTGAATACTGAGAAGAGAAAAATTGTTACTAATCGCATACAATAGCTTGCAGGTGTTTATTCTTAGAGATAAATCCCATGAACATTTTTTGTGATCAACTTAATTACAGTAGGAGGTTGTGTATATATTTCAGAGTACAAAATGCAAAATGAATTGTACATGACAGATGTTTTTGTTGTTGTTTTAACTGATTTCTTTTAAAAATTGAATATTATTGCCTTCTATTTTTTCTTCCATTTCTTTAACAGACATTATATTAAATCCAGTCTGAGCCTTCATAGTTTGAAGTGAAGCAGGAGACTTAAAAGGATTAAATTTTATAAGGATGAGGAGTGATCAACAGAGTCCTTAATCAATTAGATGAGTTCTCCAAACAATTTTGTGAGATTATAGTTGAGGACCTTTGTCTGATGGTATCTCAAAGGCAGGCATAAAGAGAACTCCTTAGATTGGCTCTCAGTTGCCTCTGAGAAGATGACAGTTAAGCATCAGGAGCACAGAAAAAGTCAAACTTCCTATTATCTACAAAAAACTAACTGGACCTGTTTTTATGTTCCCTTTCCTGACAGTTCCCAGGAACTTTAAAACTCAAGAAATGTAGAGTGGATTTTTGATGAGCTTTATAAGGAAGCTGTATTCTTCTCCTTACTCCTCCCTAGAAGCCATCAATGTTGATTTTCAAGACAAATACTTAACAAGGTATACATACTTGTCTAAATGGCTTGAGATTCCTAGACCTCATGTTTCTAATGCCTTCTGCTTTTCAATTTTCTTTTTGAAGCACAGGTCAGCAACTAAATTAATCTGAGAATTGATTTCCCCTGCCCAAAAGAAAGCAATTGATGTGATTCTTGTAGAAGAGCCTAGTAGAGGTATACATATGCTTATTTTACTTGGCCTGACAGGAGAGATTCTGAGAGTAGACTTTCCAGTTCATGAGTAATGTGAGATTTGAGAGTTAAATAATTCAAGAAACAGCCTCTGAGAGTGAGATTTACTCAACAGCTTGCTACTTTGAGAATGATGAAAATTACCAACATAGATGGCCCTAGAGCCACTCCTTAGTTAGGGGACATGAGAACTCTTCACTATTGATATAAATTGATTAGATATTGTAAGTCTAAGATGAAATATATTGTTTGTTCAACATCCCTCAAAGTGTTTTTACTTTCTAGAGAAAAATCAAAGGGGTATTTGAGTGTTCCCCCCCCCCCCCATGCATTCTGTATTTTCTGAATTCTGTTCCTCTGGGTCCTTGTTTTGTTATGTGTAAGTGAAGGTCTTGCCAACATTGCCTGAAGATCAAATCTGTTATATTTTACCTCTTTCCCTAAGATCTTCTGGTATTTTTAGGCGTTTGTGATGTGTATGAGTATGTGTGTATGTATATGTGTGTGTGTGTGTGTGTGTGTGTGTGTGTGTGTGTGTGGTGTACATACACACTCATCACTACAAATAATTCAAACCCCTACCAATGACATTCTGTTATGTTGATCTTAACAGAGATGTTTGGGAAGTTGAAGAGATGGCCTGAAACCAGAAACCTGCAGGATTCACTCCTCCCCAACACACAGGCTAGAGTGAGTAGGGAGGGGTAGGTACTTCTTACTCTCACCCCTCCCACCTAGCAGTTGGAATCAGTTGGAAATGGAGGCAGGAGTGATGTCTTCTGGCGAGGCTCAGCAAGTCAAATCTCTAATGATGTTCACTTTCTAAACTTATATTCCCCACAGGTTTGACTAAGGGACAATAGGAAAAGCTTGATGTCTTGTTGTTATCAGGGACAGAGGAATCTAACTTGTATGGGCCAGACAGCTGAAGTAAACAGCTAAAGTTGGATGTAAGTATCCCCAGAATAATAAACAGGCACTGCTCCCAAAAGATGAAGTTTATACTGATAAAAGAAGAAGGGAAGGCAGGGAAGGGGTTTCAATGATTTGGATAAGATCTGGGAAGCCCTGAACTGTTAGGTAGAAACTGCCCCTCCCCCACCAGGAGAGAGTGGCAGACTTTTAGCTAGCTTACACTCCAGCCTGTAATTATCACTTCTAATATCTAAATATCAATTGTACTGTTACTAGAAAGGTCTAGTTCATCTAAACAAGCAAACCACTGAGCTGAACCAAGATGGTTCTTGCCCCAGATGGCCTCCAAAGCAATCCCAACCCCAGGAACCGCAAGCAGCGTGACCTGCTCACTTCAACCCCCAGGAATCAACTGTTTAACTGCTTTCAAACTGCTCCCTCACCCAGAGTTCTCCAGGGGGGGGTCCCCTGGAACTCTGGGTGAGGCTTGACCCTGTGTCTCACAGAAATCCCACCCTGCCATTTTCCATGTTGCACATTCTCTACCATTTTAGGTGTCCAAGTACCCCAATTCCATTTAATGATTTAATATCAAATCAATTTTTACAAAGGGATATTTACTTCAAAGATATAGCATGAGCACACATACAAACATTTTTCACCTCCAATACCTGCGGATATAACAGTCTCTAAACCACTTTGGTCTCTGAGGAAGGGAATTCCTGGCTTAAGTCAAGTCTTAAATATTATTAATTCCACAAAATTATTTTTTGCAGAGTGCCCCTTTCATGGTCTTGCCTTCTGACATACTGGCTTCTGAATACTTCATTACTAGGACATAAGATCATCATAGAATCCTGTTTTTAGGGTATCCATGACTCAAGGTCTGATTCAGGAACTCTAGTCTTTCCTTCCTTTCTTTTCCTTCCTTTCTTTCTCTTCCTTCTTTCCTTCCTTCCTTCCTTCTTTCCTTCCTTCCTTCCTTCCTTCCTTCCTTCCTTCCTTCCTTCCTTCCTTCCT
>NC_058134.1:241056412-241093350 GCF_016433145.1 Gracilinanus agilis
TCTTTCTCTCTTTCTTTCTCTCTTTCTTTCTTTCTCTCTTTCTTTCTTTCTCTCTCTCTCTCTTTCTCTCTTTCTTCCTTTCTTTCTTTCTTCCTTTCTTCTTTCTTTGCTTGTTTCTTTTCTTCTCTTTTTTCATTAAGTATCAGATACTAAAAAACAACAACATAATGGATAGAAAATAAATCTAAAAGAATGAGCAAAAAAAAATAGAGTCACTTAGGTTACAAATCTAAAATGTATTTCCAAATGAGATCTATTTGATTTCATTCAAGCTAGTATCTACCTATTTGTACTTCTAGTACAAAATGAAGATTCAGGCAATCTGTTTCATTCTCAATCCTGAAGAGTTTCAATGCAAATGACACTAGTATTTGTGTAAGCTATTCAAATATTAGAAAATTTAAGACTAAAATAAATTTGAGAGAAGAATAAACCTTCTCAAACATTTCAAATCTGGGCATTCAGTTAAAAAGAGCCAAGAAAAAAGCCTTTCTCAATCTTATTAAAATCAAATACCAATTGAATGTTCTTACCAAAGAAGAAAATTACATTTCACTCAAGCAGACACACCAAAAATGTTTTGGAAATAAATTATCTGACACTAGAGTGATAAATAACTAAAAATGTTACTCTAACAAATGATCCATAATAAATTTGAGATAAATAAGACAAAAGGGCTACTCTCATGGAATTTAACATCTAATCCAGTGGTTCTTGGAGTGTGCCACAGAACACTAGAGTGATATGAATTTTAGTGCAAATGACGCTATATTGAATTTTTCATTTTCCCTAATATAAGTATACATTATACAGACTTCCTAATGGTTGAATAAACACAATATTTGCCAAATAAACAAAATTTGCCTCTTACTTATACTCTCTGACCTCAAAACATGGCAGATTTTGGTTTCAAGGAATTCAATATTTTTTTTTATTAAAGAGAAACTATGCATGTGTTTCTTCTGACTACCTTATAGTGCTGCTCACTTAAACTTTAAGTATGCCATGATTCCAATTCAGCATATGAAAGAATATTTCACTATGAGCAAAATGTTTGAAAGTCAATATCTGGTTATGTGACCTGGTCAAGTAACTAAAACTCTATTGCCTAGCAATGATGGGCAACCTTTTGAGCTTGGTGTGTCAAAATTCATCAAAAAAACAAGCATAACTTGGGTGGTGTGTCACTTTGAGGGGAAAAAGCATAATTTCATGATATTTATAGTTTAAATAACAAAAATGTATAATTATAATATATAACTATTTAATAAACCAAAATAGGTAAATTAATAGAGGTAGAATTGTCATCTATAGTGCACAGAGTGTCTACACTACACTACAGCAAATGTTTCATCCTCGGCATGTGGTCCTGTACTTCTCTGTATGTGGCTGTGCATCATTGAAAATGGCTGCTACATGTGTCAGTGCTGACACACATGTCATAGGTTTGCCATCACTAGGCTAGACCTTACCAAGCTTCTACCTTGGAAGGAATACTTAGTATTGAGCTTAGGACAGAAGGTAAGAGTTTTTTAAAAAAGAAAAGTCAACCATCTGATTGGTCTTACTTAGTTTATGTACATATTAAATGGGTATCAATTGTCTTGATTTAATTGAATGGAACTCCATCAACAAATATTAATTAATCAAATTCTAAATGCTAGGTACTATGATATAACATAGACATAAAAGACAAAATAAAAAGTACCTGACCTTGAAGAGTGAGTCTTCAACTGATGGAAAATACCCAGAAATACAAGGATTAATTAAATCCAAACTGATTTCACTGGTGAGATGACCATTAACAACAATGGTATTACCAATGACCAAGAGATATTCATTTTAAAGTAGGACAGAAGTAGAGTTGAGTTTGGAGCCTGGAAGCCCTGACTTCAAATTCTGCTTCTGAAATTTATTAACTGTATGAACCTCTACAGTCCCTTAACCTATATGAAGCTCAGGTGAGTTATGGGGGTGTCTACTCAAAATACATGAGGACTCTACTACCCACCCTACCCAATAGCCACGAAAGGGACTGAAATAGGTGCTGTCGATTGCTTAGAGCCTAATAAGAAACCAAGGTCATCCACCACATTCTGGGCTAGCATCAGTCCTCCAGACTTTTGTCTTGCCACGGGACTTTGATGCCTCTAGAAGAGAAAATGGGGAAGATCACTCTATATAACCCTGCCTCTCTTAATTCCAATTCACAAACAAGTCAGGATATCACCCTATTAAATCATTGGTCCTCTTCAAAACAAAGTAGGAACAACAGCTCAGGCAACTTGCTACTCTTTAGTCATAGTCAAATTCTAATCCAAATTGGTAGAGGGGGGTCCCCATCTGTAGGAGTCCTCTACACTGGCAGATTCATAAATCCTTCTGATGATATGAGTCATCTTACCAGCTGCATGAATATAAGTCTCAAGAAACAGGTGTCTATATCATATACTGCATGCTCGTTTTCTGTATCTTCCCCTTTCCTCCCCCTCCATCATACACATAGTTTTATTTTAGTGAAACTGATTTCAGGATAAATAACTCATTTGGCAGCTTCACTTCCCATGCTAACTGAAACGCTATTCAGTGCCTCTTACATCTAACTTCCTTGATAGTTATATTCATACAGTAATCTCAGCATGTTAGAAGTTCCTTTTTTTAAAAATCAAAACATTTGGCTGTCAATTATTTTAACTATAAGCCTTTCGTGACTCTTGATTTATCCTTCCACCTATAAATTTTCTAAAAATAATATGCTTTTATTGAAATAGTATGCTTGTATACACTAGTCACACTCCCATTCAGCAGGGACTTTTTTTGCTATAAATGATATTCACCACTTTCCATGGTCATAAATTATTCCTGTTTCATGGGAAAAAAATCATTTAAAAATAAAGAAATATACAGAAGCAAATAGAAACTCACCAATGTTAGGGATAAGGGATACTCTAATTGAAATGACAATAAACAAATTGCTGGAAAAAAACATATTCATTAAGCACCAAAGATGAACACTTGACACTGCTGAATCAGAGATATTTGGCTCTGCTGATAGATGAATGAATAGAAATATCAAGGACATATGCCAAAAATGAGAAGGATGGATCCCATTTGTACCCACATCAGCAAGAGAGGACCAGTTCACTAAATGTGATCATATTTCTTCATTTTCTTTCCTCAAGCCCCTACACAACTTCAAAATGTCAAGACCTTACAGAAACAAATTGAAAAGAGATTGATTGATTTGAGGTGAATCATTGGAGAAAGCTGAAAACAGCTCCAGCTTGGCTCAACACAGCAGAGTTAATGACTGGACATGCTTTCTCTGAAAACAGCTAATGCTGTCAGTGCAAGCAACATAGGAACTAATGGTGGCATTTGTTGTTTCTGACAACAGATTTGATGCTATATTCGTTCTGATGGAATTTTTTCCACTCCACTTGCTTAGATCATTGTCTTTACCTATTCTGTGAAACCTACCACCCAAATTTGTCGTCCCTCCTCACAACTCCCACAGACTTCAGCAGCTGCAAGGGCCACCAGCTGCTGAAGGCGGAAATTCAAAAGCAATGATGGGGAAAAATAGCAGCCATGTAGATGCAGTGGGATTGCCGCTATACCTACTGGAAAAAAAAATACCACAGAACAGTTAATGCTGGAAATGGTGTAAATTGCCTTTCCAAGGAAAGGAGACTGAAAAATCATGTTAGTTCACTAAGATTTGGTTAAATATATTTGTTTTTGTTGCCTATTTTATGTTGCAACACCCCCCCTCCAAATAGAAAGATTTAAAAGGTTTACCTTTGAGCAACCTACAGATTGAAGGATACTAATGGCTTAAAGGGCTACTGTTCATTCATTCATTCACAAACTTGATCTAGTCAAATTAGGGGAGGGAGATTTTGCTTCTGAGAATATTGAAGAAAAGAAGAACAGATTAAAAGTTGGAATTTTGAAACAATTGAAGTGAGGTCTGCAAGGTCGTTTTGAATTTTAGAACACAGCTGACAATCACATCTCATTCTTTTCCTTTCATCTACTCCCAATAATGTGAATCCATACATGATGATTGATTTTCATGGAAATAAGTCATGAAACTCAAAATATGATTCAAAGAAGTCATACTTTTTTCAATTTTAAGCTAAACTGAGAACATCACACATTTATAGGTTCATTTATAGGTTCATTTAGAGGTGTTGATTTTCCCTTCTTTTATCAATATTCTTTTATACATGCACTGGAAAGGGGAATTATGGAGTGTAATCCACAGATGTGTAGTAGCGTTCCTATACTCCACTTCTCAAATTCTGCTTTCATATTTATTTTTTGTTTGCTTAAAAATACTCTTAATGATCCCTCTGCTACTGTTATTAATATTACTCCAATTATGTATAAAGATGGAATGATATTATTTATTCTTTCTTTGATTGATATATTTATTCAATTTTCTTTTTGAGTATTTGTTTTTTTTATTTCTGGGTTTTAGTTATTGGAATATTTGTAATTTGAACATTCTATCCATAGTTATTTTTCTTCTTCCTTATTTCTTTTTCTGGAATTCCTTTAATGTCATTTTTATTGATTATTGATTCTGTTTTCTTAATGATTATCTTAGGCTATGCCATTTTGTTTTGTATCATGGTCATTTACTTTTCATATATTATTCCATCCCTTCTTACAGTTTCTAGTGGGTGTAAAATAATCTTGTTTTCCAAATCTCTTTGTTTTATATTTTAAGTCTTCCTGATGACCATTTGCAAAATTTATTTCTTCCTAAAATTATTAAATATAATCACTGAGTAATGAATTTTTTTTAAACCCTTGTACTTCGGTGTATATATATATATATATGTATATATATATATGTACATATGTATATATCATAGTTGGAAGATTGGTAAGGGTGGGCAATGGGGGACAAGTGACTTGCCCAGGGTCACACAGCTGGGAAGTGGCTGAGGCCGGGTTTGAACCTAGGACCTCCTGTCTCTAGGCCTGACTCTTACTCCACTGAGCTACCCAGCTGCCCCTTGAGTAATGAATTTTGAAGTTGTTATGTTTTCTTTTTCCTTCCCTCCCTCCCTTCTTTCTGTTATTTCTTTTTTACTTGCTTGTTTTCTTCTTTCCTTTCTTTACTGGAAGCAAAGTTAAGGCATTTTTTTTATAGTGTTTTGTTTTTTAGGCCTAAATTTTGAGTAGTTTTCTCATATTGTTTCCTGCATAATGCTTTTTGATTTCATTTATTTGTTGTTTTTTATGAGACCTCTGATCCTTAAATTGTCTCTATATTTATTGCTTTTAAGATCAATGACTTCTGCTTGTACACAGTTATGTCTTCTTTAAACATTACTTGCTTTTTAAAAATATCTTTCTTAAAAATGTTCCTCCAATTTATTTATTTTTCAATGTTATTCTCCCTTTACATCTATAGAATAACTCATCACAATGGATTTAAATACTTCCATTGTTCTTTGTTTTTGGTGTTTAGGACACAAATTATGACCTTTATTCCCTGATAATATCTTCTCTTCTTTCCATTTCTCTTTTGAATTTTTCTAGAACCCCTGTTGTGGTTCCATGCCCTCTTAGGATCCCAAATTCTTTGGTGTTTTTCCGGATATTGATTCAATGCACTTTGTCTTAGAATAATTACTTAGAAAAGTAGATGATTTTTTTCTAGTTTAATACTAATTCCTCCTGATTTTAGTATTTTCTTTATTGATGCATCTACTTTTTTTCTAGGCTTTTAATTGACTTTTTTAAAATCTTCAAAACATTGGTAACTTTCACTTTTTTCCCCATCATGTTCTTCTGTTACTAACTTTCTGATACTTTCCCCTTTGGTTGCGGGTATACCACTTCATTTGATTTCTGTGTCTCTTTTTCCGTACGGCAAATTTGTCTTTTAAGCTGTTATTTTCCTTTTATATTACTTTTATTTCTTCTTCCCATTTTTCTTCTATCTTTCTTGCTTGGTTCTTGAACTCCTTTTTGAGTTCCTCAAGAGCTTCTAATTTCCATTTTTTGGGAAAGTTTGGATGTGTTTGCATGTTTGTCACTCTCTGCTGTTGCTTCTGTATTTTGTGCTTTTTCTCCATAGAAATTTTCCAGGGTGAAGAGATTGTTTTTTGTTTGTTTGTTTGTTTTGTTTTTGCTGTTACTTATTCCTTTTGTCACTAGTGATTGGAGTTCCTGCATATTGGTGGATATTGCTTTCTTAGCTTCTGTCTTGCAGGGCTTTGCCTTAGTGTAGTACTTTCCCTTCTCAGTCAGAAGCCCGAGTGAGGGCGGGTTGATCTATGATGTTCTTTGAGTAATGTGCTTTAAAGTGTTTTGCCCTAAGACTGTCTTTCCAGACCCTGATGCTTCCGCTGTGGTCAGCCTTATTTCTGCCAAAGCTTCTCTCTTTGCTGCCCAGGCTCTGCACTTTTCAATCTGGAGTTTTAAGTCTTGCTGCCAAGGCCTTGCACTGCCCTCAGAGGTAAGTCTGTGGTGCTTTCAGCCAGCCTCAGGAATTTAGAGATTGCCCCGGCCCTTTCTCTGACTCTGGTGTGGTAGGTTGTGTGGGGGAGGAGGGATCAGCTTACACTTCCTTTAGTAAAGTTTCACCCCCTTATAGCATGGGAATCTCCAAACACTGCCTACCTTTAAGCCTGGGCCTATTGGGAGAGCCACTTTACTTGTCCAGTTTTATTTTCTGTCCTTTTGAGATACTTTGTAATGTCCTTTGGAAGGAGAGTCAGAAGGCTCCTGCTACTACACTTCCATCTTGGCTCTGCTGGAATACTATCTATGGGAAAATTTATCACAAATGAGAATATTCATTGAACTGAAAAACTTGGGGTTTTATATATTCTCTTTAGGGAGTATAGAACAGGAAGGACAAATGATTGGCTACATGGAGGCTAGGATGGGAGAATTCTAAACATTGGCTAGAATATCCGTGAGTAGCCTAGATATATGTAAGAAATTAGGGAAAAAGAATACTGAAGATTTGACTATTTTTTCTAATTCTATCTAAAGCAGTCAAAGGGTGCTAGAGGGTTTATGGTTTGATCTGGGACACTGTCAGCAAAGTGGTTTCTTGAATACAGGCTATCAGGGACAAGGGTCATTTTGGAATTTCATAAAACCAGGTTGTCCGTTCATAAGACTGTTGCTCAGTGGGTCTTCTTTCCTTTTTTTGTCCTGTCAGTTCAGCTTTTGTACTTCATATACATAATTTTTTTTGAGAGTTAGTGAGGGCTGGGAAAGGGAGAGGATAGTTTTCCATCTTGTTGGTCTAGATGTACCAAGTATTCTTATCACCGCTTAATTCTTGATATTTTTGCCTTTCTTAGGTCCTGTGATGCTGCCTAATTCTCTCAGTTCCTTTAATACTCTATCCACTTAGAAATGTCCAAAAATAGTTAGTACAATGGGATTAAAGCTCAAGAGTGAAATCAGTAACAGTTTTTGAGATTTAGAAGTCAAACATACAAAGGGAATAATTAAAACTATAGGAATGGATACATTCAACCTTTTCTCTACTCACACACCTACTACCTTATTCAGGCTCTCCCCACCTCTTATTATCCATGTTAATAAAATGTCCTACTAAGTGTTCTCCCTTCTTTAAGTCTAACCCACTTGAATCCATCTTCTCTATAGCTATTGGTCATTTTCCTTGAGGGCAAATCTGACCATGACATCTTCTCCTCCCTAACCCCAGCTCAATAAACTCCATGACTTCCCATTACCTCTATGATCAATTATATTTTTTTTGTTTGGAATTTAAAATTCTTCACAAATTAGCCTTAACTTATCTCTCAATCACCATTATCCTTTACTCCATCTCCCACATTGTTTGATTTAGTTGACTTCCTTTCTTTTTCTGTACTCAGACCTCTCTATACTGCTATTGCTGCTGTCACAACTGCTTCCAAGACCCACTACTGGCAATGAGGCTGCAGCTGTGTGAATTCTGGGTCAGCGGCTATCTCAGTGTCACAGACTTTTCCTGTCAACTTCCTAAACTAGGCTGGCAAAATCTCACACTGACTTTGTGATGGCTCTGGTGCCCTCAAATTTTATCTGAGGCATTATTTCAAAGTTTTCTGGGAGAATTCTGCCGGGTTGCTGCTTCTCCTTTTTATCTTTGTTCAATCCTCCCAGGGATTACTATTTGAAAATTATGGCAGTAGTGAATAGAGCTCTGATCTTGAAATCAGGAAGACTTGGATTCAAATTCTACTTTCAAAACCTTTCACATACTTTCTGTGAAACCTTGAGTAGGATCCTGGCAAATCATCCTTTAACTGTACATTGCAGAGATAGTTGTCATCCTGCATTAATGAGGGAAGTTTCCTCATTGGAAGAGCTTTACCTCAAATGAAAGCACAAATCCAGATATATTCAAAACCACTACTTCACTCCAAATGAAAAGAAATGCATTAGATTTCAATAGCTTGTTAAGAGTGAATCAAACTGTCTTTGCCTATCAATGAGGAAATTTTAAATTAATTAACCAAAAACTTAAACACCTCTACTTAACACTAAGTAAGGGAGATCCTAAGTCACTTACCTAAGTGAGTGAGAACTCCAGAGGCCATGGACCACCTCCTGGGCAGTGCTAAGCAAATTGAAAGACTGTAATTGGTTTCTGTAAAGTGGAGGAAGGGGACAGGAAGTGGAAAAGGACTATAAAAAGTCCTGGACTTCCTGTTGGGGGAACTTTGACTGGTGATTTGGCTTTTGGAGGTGGCTTTGGACTGGACATGGACCTTCTCCTTTGAACTTTGTCTTGGGTGAGTGAGTAGCTGGCTTTCCTTTCCTGGCTTCTGGAGAGATTAGTTCTGGAGAGGCCTTCCTTCCCTGGAGGAGGCTACATAGGTGGAACCCTTGCAGGTCCTCTGGCTGAAGGTTAACATGCCCTGCCAGGGCTTAGCCAGACACCGGATCAACATTTAGTGATTGGCTAGACATTTTCTCTAACCTCTTCTTACATTTCTCTACTTTCACTCTATCCACCTCTTTGTAAATAAATGCTACTAAAAGCCATTTTGATTTTAGCTATAATATTTTAAATTGGTGACAAAAATATTACCTTAGAATTCTCATATTTAGTCGAACCCTAAATTTAATTCCTTACAAGCTGCAAATATAAGAAGGAGCAGACAAAACAACGTAAAAAAGTCAAAAAGACTTTTTGTGCATTTGGGCAGAATCAACTATCCAATTTGACATTCCCTGGACTCCTTCAAGACTCAGTTCAAATCCCACCTTCTGTAAGAGACTTTTTCATCTTTTTCCACTCTTTCTTCTGATATAACTTTCTATTAACACAGTATCTATCTTGTATATACAGAGATGTTTCTATATTGTCTCCCCATTAGACTGATCCATTTGAAGGTAGGAATTGTATTTTTGCTCTCTTTTAATCCCTTGAACATAGCACAGTACCTGGAAACAGTAAATAGTTAATAGAAGAAGAAGAAGAGGAGGAGGAGGAGGAGGGAGGAGAATCAATACAATTTCCCCCACTGGGTTAGTGCCTAAGGTCTTGTGAAAAAGATGTTGCAGGTAACACAAAAGATATTGGATTGACCTGTGAGTATAAATAGACTGTAGTATATGACCAATGTTTATTTGCTCACAAGAAGTGACATAAAATAATTCATAGAAGAAATATGTCATCAGAAAGTAAAACTGCCTTAGTCATTCAGTGAGACATGGGGCTATGATATGACCATTGTACTGATACCCTTGAAATGCTGAAAATCCTAGTAGGTATAGCGCACTTTGGGTAGGTCATCTGGAAGGGTGAGAAATAACTTGCTTATTTGTGTTTATATAGATATATGAGTGTATATATGTATATGTATGTGCATGCATGTATATAAAGTTATGTGTGTATATACACGCACACACATGTATTTGCCTGTATGTATGTGGCTATATATGTATGTGTCTTCTTTCCCTTCCAAGCCTCTTAGAATAGAAACTCCTCAAATACAGTAACTATTGCACTTTTGTCTTTGTTTTCTGTGTTCATGGCATGGTGTCTAGCAAATAACAGGTGTCTAATAAATATTTATTGATTTTTATACCAAATGATTGACATTGATGAGAGTTATAGAGGAAGAGAGAACATGCTCTAACTGTGATCTGTACCCCTGGAAGGAGTATTTGCCTTGATGAGATCACAAAGCTATTGAGGGAACACATTCAACCTTGGTCCTTATGATTAGGCTCTTTCCTTGTTCTTTGTGATCAAATCTCCACACCAACTTGTTTAGCAGTTCTAATCATGGGTCTTACTCCCTGAGCCTGCATTCTTAAAACAGGATTTCATATCTCTTATTCAATTATTTTCAGTCTTGTTTGTCTTGTGATACCATTTGAGGTTTTATTGGAAAAGATACTAAAGTGGTTCACCATTTCCTTCTCCAGCTCTTTTTACAGATGGGAAAACTGAGGCTGCAAGAGGATACACGATTTTCTTAGGGCTATACAATGTTTTAGATGCTATTCAAATTAAGGTTTCTCTGGCCATAGTTTAGTGTACTATCCAGAATCAGAAGCTGGCTTTGAAACCAGTTCTGCTGACTCAATTCAGGTCTCTTTCCACTGTGTGCAGTTTTCTTTTTTACCCCCCAACATTTTTTTATTACCAACCCCAGCATATTCAATGAAATCTCTAATAAATCTACTTTGATGTCGTGCTCATAATGCCTTATTTTGTAGGACTGAAACCCTTCCTCATTTTTGCCAACCTTCTTCAACAGACCTCTCTTGATTCTTACCTTGATTATCGAGTTTCTACCATCTACCCCCAAATCTTTCTAACCCTTTCTGACTGTTTGGACCTCAGTCATCCCCAACTGCTCATTATATATACCTAATTCTAGACCTTTCTTCTCCTTAGAGCCAAATGCCTCTACTGCTTGTGAGTCACTAGTTTCTCCATTGCCCAACTTCCCACCCACCATGTTTTTGACTCTTGAAACACCCACAAACTCTCCCTTGCTGGATTTTCCTAATGTTGACTGTCTGGACCTCTTTCTTTTATCTGAAGCAGCTATGCAACATCCCTATAGAGTACTGGACTTGGAGTAAGGAAGATAGTTTGTATCAGCCATTCAACCACTTATTAGATGTGTGACTCTGGAGAAGTCACTTAATTGCCCAAAGCCTGTTTCCTCACTTATAAAATGGAAGTAACAGTAGTGCCTAATTCATAGAAGCATTGGGAGAGCCAAATAAGATAACATATGTGAAGTGCTTTGCAAACATTAAATTACATCATAAATGATAGTTATTGTTATCTGCTGTCAGAATTCTCTCCTACACCCTCTTCCTGGCTAAATTTTCTCCTACTAACCATATTTGAAATGCGTCTCAATTTTCTGCCTCTCTCAAATCTGCCTTTTTCCTAATTCTGGTCATCCTCTTTCTAGCCTATCAGGCTAGAAACCCTACTACTGGCAAGAAAAAAAAGAAAAGAAAGCAAAGAACAAAATCTAGGACAAGGTGAAGCCTCCAAGGGAAAGTGAGAGAAGTCAGAAATATAGGTAAAGAAAGATGGCAGATTAAAATCATGGAAGTCAAATGAGGAAAGCCAAAAAAAAGAGAGAGAGCTGAAGTGTTCAGTGCTAGGCAAGTCTACTCATTCCTTTCTCTCTGAATCATTACATGCTGTATCCTACTAATTATTCTTTTCCATTAAGGGAATTTTTAAATCTTACTTTCCATCTGTTTTTGGAAGTGTTTTCTATGTGGAAGAAAAGAATAGGTCTCTCTCCTCCTTAGTCCAATGCCTTGCCATTTTGGCAAATAAATTGGCCAACAAATTTATTTTCGTTCATTTTTTCCTTATCCATAATTTCAAGTCAATGAGAATTTGTTAAATGGCCAAAAATGTTTTTAACTAAAACCGTGCCATTTTTATCTGTAAATGACCTCTGGGAGGCAGTATGAGGTAGAGAAATAAGAATCAGTCCTGAAGACAGAAGACCTGCATTGTCTTGGCTCTGACATACACTGTTTGTGTGACCATAGGTAAGTCACTTACCCTCTTAATGTTCAAGGTGGCTCCCTAAGATTGTAAATCGCAGAGAAGGTGGCAACTTGCTCAGGTAGAGGAAGCTTATTTACCTGAAAAAGTGCCATTGCCAATGAAATCACAGTCCATGACTCGTTTGTAACTCATGAAAAGTTAGACAAGTAAAGATATGCATTATATAAAAGATAGGACAGGATTTTTATTCAGTTACTCAAATGTACTGCTTATTGGGTGACCTGGGAATGTCATTTAACCTCAGCCTCAGTTTCCACATTTGTAAAATGAGAATGATAAGAGTGCTTATCTTACAAGGTTGTGGTAAGACCAAATGATTTTGAGGTGTAAAATAACTCAGAATTCACATAGTATGATGCTTACCATTTTTAAAAGTGGAGATACTGAGGCCCAAAAAAGAGACATGGAAAACTACCAAGCCATAGGACTAATGAGTGGAAAAGCCACGACTTGAGACCACATTTATTGACTCCAGTTCCAAGACTGTCCACTGTGGCATGTTTCCTTTGTCTTACCTATTTCATTTATTTCATAGCCCACAAAAGGGACATTACTACCATTATGGAGAACACTGGGAGTTGAGACTGAATTGGTATGAAGTAAAGGAAGGAAGCAAAACAAAGATGAAGTTTCAGGAATGCAAATCAGTTGGTAACATTCAATGATGTGAATCTGTCTGATAGCAGGAATAATGAATGTATAGATTTTCAAATACCAGAAATTGACACATCCATTTTGTTCCCAGAGGTGAGGTGGTAGGAGGAAAAGTGTTGGTGGTGATGGGGAGATAGATTCTCACCCATTTTAAGACATTTGGCAACAAGATTCCATATCTACTTATTCTCACTGAGGAAGTCCCCTCCACCACTTTGATATTTCAGGCAATGGTTGTTTTACCAAACTTAACCACTACTTTATCCAGAAATGCATTTTCCACTCTTCCCAAAACAGCAGCCTAGAATACTTCTATTTTCTAATGGTAAATGACACAGTTGAATCCTGGGAAGATTTCTGCTGGAAACTTTGGTTTTGTAGGTTTTGAGACTATTTTAGCCAACTTTAAAAGCCACCCTAAAATTGTGGCCATGAAACTTGGAATTGGATTAAAACCTTCTGTCCTTATATATATTTCTGGATAACCACCACTTTCCCCCTTAAAAACAAAAGTTTGGGAAAAAATAAAGGAGAAAAAGATGGGAAAACTCTCTTAAAAGCAGTTCATGGGTAAATAATTTCATTGTCAATCACTGAAATCATGAGGGTGAAACATTCCATGGATACTAAAATTAAAAAAGAAAGATTTTGAGAAATCATAGTTTGTTAAGGGTAAAAGTTATTTAGTTGAGGTTAAGATATAGTTTATGGCATTTGATGAATGGAAAACAGAGTTCAGGGCCCCATTTCATTAAAATGATTCTTTGCTACCCACAAATGTACAATTCTGCTTTGAAATCATTTATAATGATGACAGATAGTCATTATAGATCATAAGGAAGCATTCCCTTCCCAACAAAAAATAAAAGAAAGGAAAAAAGACCTCTCTCTCATCCCTTCTTGCAATATAAATCTTACAAAATGAGAAAAGGAGTCAATATTTTCTTTTCTAACTTCTATTTTTCTTTGAAGTTATTTATATGCCTAGAGGGTTTTTTCCTGGTATTTCTCAGATCATTTAACTTTCTGTAAGAGGCTGCAGGGTTAGAAAATGTGAAACTAATGTTATTTTCATAGAGATCCACTATGCTTTTACCATTTCTTATGCCCACCCTCTGTTATGACTGATCCTGGGGAGCCTTTAAGTTTTGACTTGAAAGTCCACTTTGTATGCTACTGGACTTGGTTAAACGCAGTGCAGTGTGGAAAACCAAACAAAGCTGACACTGAACAAAATAAGGAAATGTTTCAAAGGGGCAATTTAAATTTCCATGATGTAATGCGGTTCCATAGAATAACTAGGAATAAATGACTGTGTGACTTGATATGATCATAAGGGGAGCTTTGAAAATAGCTATTAACTCAGCCCAAGATTGTCCCACTTTTCAGTTATCACCTTCCTGGAAATTTCACTTGAACCATGAGCCTAGAAACAGGGCAAAAATGGTTCTGAGCAACATGGGAATGGGTTGTCCAAAAGCCCATGCATTTGTGTCATGGTGTTTATGAGAAACCACCATTGCTAAAGCTTATTGACTCCACTTTGTGGCTGTTAGTTGTTGTTGTTTTTTTTTTTTTTTTTTTTTTTTAATAAACGGAATTAGTTAGGTTTGTCTGACATTTTCAGGTCGTTCAAAGTTACACTGGATAATGCCAAAAAAAAGTAGGAAGACTTCAAATGAGGACTTCTAGAAGATGATAAACTAAGGTAGGATAGGGAATAAAGAGGCAATAAAAGCAAGAGAACTATTAGTTACATATGGAGTCCGTAACCCAACATTCTAGGGATCTTTCTTTATCTAGCCTGATATTATGGCATTATCCTGAAATACTCTGGATGTCCACCTGCCATTACTTGCTCTTGCACATGACCAACCCATATTCTCTTCTTCTATACAATTCCTTGATGATGGTGGATGTAAAGTGCTATGGACATTTTAGTTATATAAATTCCAGATATTATTGTTAAAATTATTATGCACATGCATCTTTTTTAAGATGAGTAATAATACATATCTAATTCAATCAACAAGCATTCATTGAGCACATACTATGTGCAAGTCAAGGGGTAAATGGTAGAGTTAAGTTTAAAAAAATTTACTAAATGCCTTCTCTCAGCTAGCTGACACAGTGGCTGGGATCAAAAAGGAATCTTCCTGAATTCAAATCAGATTTCAGACACATACTAGCTGGGTGACACTCTGTAAAATAAGCTGCAGAAGGACATGGAAATGAACTCCAGAATATTTACCAAGAAAACTCCAAATGAGATCATGGGAGCTGACATGACTGAAATGATTGAATAATAACAACAAATGCCTATAATTTGCCAGACTCTGTGCTAGGCACACTGGAGATGCAAAGTCAAGCAAACAACAGTTGTAAAAGTGTTGCCCTAATAGAGAGAGAGCACATACAAATAATTCTGTATAAGCTAGATACATATGGTGCAATCTCAGAGAGAAATCGTTAAAATTAAGGACAAGGAAAGGCTTCTTTCAAAATGTAGAATTTAGGTTGTGATTTGAAGGAATTTAGGGAAATTATGGAAGTAGAGATAAAGTTCTAGGTATGGGGGATAGCCAGTGAATTGGGAGTTGGAATGCCATATGCCAGGAAGAGCAAGGTGGACACCGTCTATAGATAAAAAAGAGATAAAATTTAAATATCACAATTTTCTGATTTCCAGTCTCTGCTCTAAAATAAATGTACTGCGTGGCTCTAGCCAAGTTATTTAACCTCTCAGTGCCAGAGGCAAACTCTAAATTACAGCCAAGTTACATATATGTATTGGTATAGGGAATTCACAGTTCAAATCCTAAATCCCAATTTTTTAAATGTGCTAGGAACTATGCTAGGTGATATAAGGATAGAGAGAAAAATTATAGATGCCTTCAATGAGTTTATATATTGCTTTGGGATCTAACACATAAACAAATATATATAATAAATTTATATGTATGTATATATATATACATATATATATATGTATATATATATACATGTAATCATTTCAAGAAAGGGAGAATACTAACAATTAGGGAGGTCAGGGAAGACTTCTTATACAATATAATGTATGAGATGATCTTTTTTTCAAAATTTGTTAAAATTCATCATCACCCTGCATTCAAGTATAACTAGCTAGTTGTACCTTTTTAATTGAAGCCAATGCATCCACAAATTTTACACGACTAGCCCATGTCCTGGTGGCAAAGTGGTACTATATCTGCATATATGACTAAAAATTAGGGGAAACATTTATAGATAGTTCTCAGATAAAGGTCTCATATCTAAAATATAGAGAGAACTTCATCAAATGTGTCAGAATAAAAACCATTCCCAGTTGATAAATGGGGAAAAGAAATGAACAATTTTCAGATAAAGAAATCAAAGCCATATATAGGCATATGAATAAATGTTCTAAATCATTACTAATTACAAAAATGCAAATCAAAATAATTCTGAGATATCATCACATACCTATCAGATTGACTAAAATGATAAAAGGCCCAAATAATAAATGTTGAAGGAGCTGTGGGAAAACGGGGACACTAATACTTTATTGCTGGAACTGTAAATTGATGCAACCATTTTGGAGAGCAACTTGTAATCTTTGTATACTATGCATACCTTTAGACCCAGCAATTATTGTGGGGTTTGTTTCCCATGGAAATCATGGGGGGAAAAAGCAAAGGAATCTATATATTCCAAGGTATTTATGGCTGCTCTGTTTGTGGTGCCCAAGAACTGGAAATTGAGGGGACATTCATCAGCTGGAAAATGGTTAGAGAAATTGTGGTATGTGATTGTGATGGAATATTACTGTGCCATAAGAAATGATCAGGAAATTAATTGAAAAAAATCTTGGAAGATAATGGAGAGTGAAAGAAGTGAAGCCAAGAGAACTTTATACAGAGCTATAGATTTAAAATTTGAGGAATAGTTTGTGAATATCCATCTCCAGAGAATATACTGAAAAATAGAAACAAGAAAGGCACAAAATATATACATATCCTTTTTATCTAGTGATACCTTCTATGGTGTGGTGGGCAAGGGAAGGAGGAACTGAGATACATGGGAATAAATTCTATTGAATAAATAAATAAAAATAAAAAATAAATAAAGAGATGGACTTCTGTTTTTAAGAAATGAACGAATGGATGAATGAAGATATATGAGATTTCTGTAGAAGGAAAATAATCTTGGTAGAAAAGGCATCAGAAGTTGAGGGAATCAGGAAAGATTTTTTACAAGAGGTGGCAAATTTAAATAGAGTTTTGAAAGAAGATAGTGATTCCATAAGAGAGAGGTGAATACTACAAACATGGTGCAGGGCCAAGTCAAAGTTGAAAGATAGGAAAAGGAAGATTATATGTGAAGAATGGCTTAGAAGTTAGTAAGGCTGGACAGTGGAGGACATGGAATTGAATAATGTATTAGGAGACTAGAAAGATAGAAAAGGGTAAGATTATTATATTTGAAAGACAAATAGAGGAGTTTATATTTGATCCTAGATGTAACAGGGAATAGTTAGATGTATTGAGTAGGGCATGTTATTGAACTTTAGAAAAATTTAGACTTGAATTTTAGAAAAGTTACTTAGGTAGTTATGTGCAGAATAAAATAAAAATTTGATTTATGAAAACCAGTTGAAAGCCAATTAATAGTCCAGATGAGAAATGATGAGAAATCTGTTCTTAGCTGGTAACTATGAATAGAAAAAATGAGATCTATATGTAGGAGACGTTAAAGAAATGAAATAATGGCATCTATTAATTGATAAATATTTGGGGTGAATGACAGTGAAGAGTCAAGTTTAACACTCAGGATGAATATCTGAGTAACTAAGGTAGTGATATCCTTGACAATAGTAGGAAGATTTAGAACAAGGGTGGTTTTCTTTTTGGAACTGAGGTGTAATGAGTTGCATTTTGGATATATTGCGTTTGAGAGGCCTCTAATACATCCAGTTCCAAGTGATAAATGGATTTCAGAGGTAGATTTAGTCTGTTTATATAGCTGTATAAGTTATTTGCTTATTTCGGTATTTGAACCCTTGTGAGCTGATAAAGTAACCAAGGGAATATAGATAAGAGAATTGAAATAGTGGAGTTCAAATATGATCATTCCACTAATAAAGCCATTAATGACTTTTTGAATAATAATAATAATAATAATAATATTACACTGAGAAAGGTGAGCAGTTCTGTTTTACATCATCTCTGTTTGTTTCCTTCCAGTTTCATCTACAAATATGCCTTAAATGTACCAATCTCTCTGCAAACTCATTTTTACAGTAATTTATTGGGAAGAGTCCTGAATTTGTAGCAGAAGAACTGGATTCGCGACTCAGGTCCACTGCTTTCTCCATATGTGGTCTTAAGCAAGTTATTTTGCTACTTTAATCCTCAATTTCCTCATTTATAGAATGTGGGGAAGAGTTGATTATATTGCCTCTAATGTCCATTCCAGCTCTAATTCTACATTTTTGTGATTTTCCTCTGTCTTTCATTGTTTTACAATGAAAGTTTGCCAGTAATTTTTCTCTGTGATGTTTTCCAAATGAGCTTTGATGCTAAAGTGGTATTGTCTTTGGCTCACATATCTCTCTTCTTGGCAAGGAGATCAAATGTTTGCTGGCTAAGATGGTTTCCTGCATCTTTTGGCCTCTGTGTTATGATATAGCTCATTCAATGGTTACCCTTTTAATGGTTTTGTTTTTAAAAGGGTTACCCTTTTAATGGTTCTCTCCTCAAATGGTTACCCTTTCAATGGTTCTGTCCTTAAATGGTTATCCTTTCAGTGGTTCTGTCCTTAAATAGTTACTCTTTTAATGGTTGTTTTTAAATGGTTATCCTTCCAATTATTCCATTTTAAATGGTAACTCTTAATGGTTCTGTCCTTAAATGGTTACCCTTTCAATGGTTCTGTTTTTAAGTGGTTATCCTTTTAATGGTTCTGTCCTTTAAATGGTTATCCTTTCAGTGGTTCTGTCCTTAAATGGTTACCCTTTTAATGGTTCTGTTTTTAAATGGTTACCCTTTCAATTGTTCTTTAATAATTTTTAAATGGTAACTTTTAATGGTTCTGTCCCTAAATGGTTACTCTTTCAATGGTTCTGTTTTTAAGAAGTTATCCTTTTAATGGTTCTTCCTTTACCCTTTCAGTGGTTCTGTTCTCAAATGGTAACCCTTTTAATGGTTCTGTCCTTAAATGGTTCATCTTGAGTGCCTTCTTCTGAGTACACTATAACTTGTCAATATTAATGAATGAATGGAAGACAAAGCAATTACTAAGCATAATATATATAGTAGGATTCAGCTTCAGGCTAGATATACTTGTCTTCTGGCACAACAGCAGTAGGGATAGTAATGCTAGGTGGCATGGAGTTTTACAGATGATAAACCAGTGACCCATTATCTTAGAAGGATTATAATTGGTGACTGTCAGATTGTGGAAGAGGTGTGAGCATCCATATTGACCACTGGCTAGAGATGTGGAGATGTCTGGGTCCATGACCAATGGGGAGGGTTCGTGTGTCTGCAATTTGGAGAGAAATGGTGTTGGGTTCTATCCCATAAGGTTGAAAAGGTCAGTGCCCAGCCAGGAGGGAGAAGAGTGAAAGGAGGTTTATCATTAAGGAATGAGGAATGACATGGAAAGAAGGATCACAATGGCTTCTAGAGAAAGAATGGAATGTAGTGGTGGTGGGGAATGGCTCATTTATTATTCAAAGACCTTTTAACCCCAACTCTTCTGCCAATTGTCCCTTCTCTTTCTCCCCTATTGGCTAAATCCTGATTTTCTACCCTTGCTCACTATTCTTACTGCTACAGGATGCTACAGGATGCTGGATGCCCTTTGTCTCATTTTTTTTGGATGCATAATAGAGGATCACTACTTCTTGAGAACTGAATTAGATTTAGATGAAGCCCCAATCACATAGACTCACAGAACTTTTTAATGTGAAGATATTTTAAAGATAATTTGCCCAACTCCCATATCTTACAGCGGGAAATAGATACCTAGAGTTAATATCAGAGTAGATTTAAACGTGGGTCCTCCTACTCCTAGTCAAACATCTGCATAGTCAGCTGGCAGAAATTTAGCCTTGTGAGATATGCTTTAGAATCATTCAGAGGGATTGTCTCTCCATAGGCACCAGCCCCTGGTTTTCTGACTCAAGAGAAGAAGCTAAGCAGGGATGAATCCTGATCATCTTAAATGAAAAATCCTATAGAGGGCAATCCTTTGAGAGGCAGCAGTGTGAGAGAAGGTATGGGTGACAAATAGTCAATACAACCCATCCATCACTCATGCCTATCTTTTTGACCTATTTTGCTTAGGGGACTAACTTGCTCTTCTTAACATTCAATATAATAAAAATTGTATGTGTATATATGTACATATATAAATTGGACATTTTATATCACATAAAATAAATATATAAATATATAAAACATAAATTTCTATAAAATAAAATACCTGATAAAATATAAATATGAATATTAAATATATGTAATAAAATATATAAAGTAGATATATAAAATATATGTCTATGTATATAAATATACACACATATAAGCATATATATATTTAAAAAGCCAACTATGCTATTTCCATGTAAATATGAATCATGTGTTATGCTTCTTTCTCTTCCTACATAGATTATACTTTGTTGTTTTGTATTTAGGAATCCATAGGATTTCAAAAGATATAGTGAAAATATAGATGTTATGACATTGAAAATAAAGAAAAATATATAATAATCTTATTTAATATATTTTTATTACCCAGTATGAATAGTAGAGGCAAGTATCATATTTGCCAAGTAAAACCCAATTTGCCTATGTACATAGACCTAATAACATGTCAGAATTTGACATTTCAAAGAACCCATCATAGATGGCTGCCTTTATGGAAGGTAAACTGCAACCCTTGAACCTCCTGACTGGTGCTGTTGACAGTGTTAAGGGTTAAAATTTGGGGGTTCTTCCTCTTAACACCAGTTTAAACTTTTGGCTTTTCATAATTCTTCAGCATCAATGAATAATGTGCTTTTGGTGAAAAAAATTGAGAACCACTGAACAAGAACCCAATGAATATGGGTTGAATGAAGTATTTGTTAAATTATTATATTATATTTCCATGGCAATTATCAAATTATCAAGTTATCACTGTATCAAGGTATTTACAAGCTTATTAGTGCCATTTAAAAATTTTATTAGCTCTGCTAATCATCATGGACTTGTTCAGTTCTTAGCTGCCAAAAGGTCAAGTCTAATATGTGAAGCACTGAATGAGGATTGCTAGTGGTGTTAGTTCCCTGTCAGAGAGGAAATCATCCTTCCAGTTACACCAGTGGCCAGGATTAACCATTGTGGGACCATTAGCAAGCATAATTCACTTCTGCTATCCCTGACCCATCCTCATTTATCAGTGGCATTACTATTTTAAAATGGTAGAAATACCATGAATATAATAATGATGAGGAAGAAGAGAAAGATGAGAAAGAGGAAGATGAAAGCTTTAGATCAAAGGTTATTCAGAGCAAAGCTTTTAAATGTATGATAGCATCTGCAGAATGACAGGGAGTTAAAATATAGTTTTGAACTTGAAATATGGATTATTTAAAATTGATCTTGTAAAAGGTCATCAGAATAATCCATCAACACAATGTTAATTTAACTGTTGTACCAGTAATAATTTTGGCTCGGCTTCAAAATAACCATTCCAAAAAAAAAAAAAAAGAGAGAGAGAATAAATGAACACAAGTATACTTCTGATGTCAAACAGTAACATACCTTTTCTCATGATAGATGCATTGAGAAAGATGAATGTGACAATTCAGTGAAATTACAAACTTCCTTTAGATATGAGTTCTTGCCTAACTACTGAATATTTTTTTGCATTTGCATCTTCTAGAAGAATTGTAGGATACTATTTAGCTTTTTCTTTTTCTACCCTGTGCACAGTGCTTGGAATATATAGTAGGTGTTTAACACACACTTATGATTGATTGATCAGTTATTGAATTGAATTGAACTTGAGGTACCTTTCCATGTCAAATGGAAAACAGTTGTTTAATCTTTATCCATGTCAAATGCAAAACTGTTAGTTTAATCTTTATCTCTGGAATAATTATCCTCATCCATGAGATCCTAATCTAGCTAGCTAACATATATATATCAATTTTAAATTTGCAATGGGGCAGCTAGATGGTACAGTGGATAGAGTTGCCAGTCCAGGAAGATTCATCTTTCTGAATACAAATTTGGCCTCAGACATTTATTAGCTATGTGACCCTGGGCAAGTCACTTAACACCATTTGCCTCATTTGTAAAATAAGCAGGAGAAAGAAAGGGCAAACTGCTCCAGTGTCTTTGCCAAGAAAACTCCAAATTGAACAGTCTTAAAGAAGAACAACAAAATTTGTAAAAGTCTTTACAAATATTCCTTTTTATTTAATTCATATATGTAATTAAGTAAGATAAGTAATTTTGCAATAGTATATTAATTTATTGATATTTGAAAACCTGAATAGATAAAGACATGAGAAGAATGAAAGTACCTTGGCTAAAGTGTATATTATTTCAAGAATTTTTTAAAAATAATTGTGCCTCGATGTGCAGCTAGTCCAAAAAAAGATACTCAAAGAACACAAATATGCTTCTGCTGACAAACAGTAACATACTTTTTCTCATGGCAAATGGTGACTCCATTTTATGAAATAAATGTGAAATTTATTTTATCATTCCTTCTCACCCACTTCTTGCCCCACATCAAAATGCTGATTTAAAAAAAAATTTGGTTTTCATTAATAAGTTGGAGTAAAGTATTCAAATGGATGTGGTGGAGGCAAGGGAGCAGTTCTTAGGAAAGAGAAATCAGTGGTTCTATCAATACTAGCCATTACCTAGGACATATGAGGCACTAAGTATATGTGATGATTAGATTAGTTATTTAGAATACCTAAGCTTAAGCATTCTGGGACATGACTTTGGTAATCCTGACTATTCCTGATCTTGCCCAATTTTGGGGAAGTCAGTGTAACCTCCTCAGCCCTCAGTGTTTTCATCTGTAAAATGAGATGATTGAATTAGATTGTCTCCGAGATTCTTTCTGGACCTATATCTATGACCCTGTGAACTCATTCAGAAGATAAAGAAACAAAAATAAAATTTATTCAATGCCTTATAATTTCCAAATACAAAAATGATCAGTAATCTTTCATATAGATTGGGTTCCTTAAGATTTTTTATTTTACATTTTTTAAAACATGATGTTTAGATGAATGGCACTATATAACTTAACTTTATGTCAGTGATGGTAGACTCAGGTCATAACTATGTAATCTTGGAAAAGTCATTAGTTTTATGCAACACAATTTCTGCAACTTCAAAATGGGAATCCTTATACCTTTGGCACCTACCCCACAGGTTATTTGAAAAGCAAAAATGAGATAATATTTCCTAAATACATAAGATAATATATAAGATTTATTAAATGATGTACAATTTTAAGGTATTATATATAAGATTATAAAAATAAATGACTACATATTTTATATATATGTAAGATAAAAATAATATGATAACAAAAGAATTATAATTTCATAGTTTTAAGTAAATTTCAATTCTATTATTTTTACTTTGGGGGGATGAACTTGAAATCCATGGTCCTGAAAGATAAAAAAAGTAAGACTTTAAAAAATTTTAAAATTTATGATCTTTCTTTGGTACTTTAATGGATCTTGGATCTCTTCAATGAATTATTCTCTTGAAAGAAATACAAGCCACAAGATGGTTCAATGAGTTTGGGGAGGAATTCTGTCAAAGAGACTCATCAAAATGTCATAGAATCTTTCCCTCTCTCACTGAGCGAATTTGGACAAGTCACCACAGCTCACATGTTTCCCTGACTGCAAAATCAAACTCAGTTACCTTCCAATGAAGACTCATTGACTGTATGAGTATCTAACAGGTTTTCTGTATCCTTTTCTTTGTATTTTTGTTTTCTGTACATTAATGTACACAAGCTGTTTCTTATCAAATATGCATGTGTTTTCCTGAGTGCTTGTACAGAAGCTGGGAATCTTGAGATGTATATAGAATAATTCTTTTGACTCACATTTTATAAATATAGAAATTGAAGTTCATAGAATTTAGGTGACTTGCCCATCCATCAATTAATCAAAACATAGAAACAAATAAATGAAAGGAAAAAACACTCTTTTTTCTGTTCTTACTATGTACTAGGCTAAATGTAAGGGATACAAACAAATGATAAACCAGGAGGTCAGTATACCTGGATGTTAGAGTGTAAATAGAAGATCTTGGAAAGGTAAGAAGAAGCTGAAGGGTCTTAAATGTCAAATAGAGAATTTTACATTTGGTTCCAGAGGTAACAGTTCACATGGCTAACAAATGATCAGATTCATGATTGGCACTCAGTTTGCTGTTCTCGTGTTTTTCCTTTATTCTTTCTCACAAATGGGGACATGGGACACAATGTTAAAAAAAAAGGGGGTGGGGAACTGGGTTCCAAACTAACTCTGCTACATGACCTTGAACAAATAATGCCATATCTCTGAGCCTCAGTTTCCTCATCTATAAAATGAGGCTTTATTTTTTGGGTGATTTAATCTCCCTGGAGTTATTCAACTTTAAATCAATGCTAGTGGAGCTAGATTTTTAGATGATAATATCTTGTGATGGATTAAGCAAATGAATATCTCATGATGGCAAAAATGAAAAGCATTAATTATATGCCTATTTATCAGCCAAGTTTTAAAATCAAATAGTTCCAAAAGAGATGAATCAGCCTTTTTTTTCTTTTTTTTCCAGTTAGCCTTAGCTTTCATCTCATTCATCCTTGTACTCTGCTTTGAAAAATAAATGACTAGAAAACTCCCCCCTCTCATATTCTCTCTCTTACTCTCCTCCTCTTCCTCCTCTTTCTTTCTCTTTCTCTTTCTCTTTTTCTGCTTCTCTCATATTCTCTCTCCATTTCTCTCCCTCTCTCCTACTCTTTCTCTTCTCTTTTTCTCTCTCCCCTTTTCCTTTTTCTTGCTTCTTCCTCTCCTCTCTTCTCTCCCTTTCACCTTCTGTCTCTGTTTCTCCCCCTCCTCTTCTCTCTCTCTCTGACTTAGTCTGTCTCTGCCTCTGCCTCTCTTTCTGTCTCCCCTCCTCTCTCTGCCTTGATCTCCCTCTCCCTCAGATGAAAGATGACTCTTTCTAAGTTTGTCAAGCTTCATGACAGTGATACTTCACATACACTAAGAATAAATGGTCTCAGCAGATTTTTCCCCCTGAAGCTATAGAAGCAGTACTTGAACACTTGTTAAAATTATTTTTCCTTTTTAAAGTTCACTTGTCAGAAAAAAGGGGGAAAAAGGTATTAATCTAATTCTTTGTATTTGGTATTTATTATTTTTCAGGAGAAAAAGTATAGGCGATTTGAAGACAGGGTTCTAGTGAGAGTTCTGGGTTCAGAAGTTGTGGTCAGGGGTTAAAAGCCTGGAATCTGTTCCTTTGTCACTGAGTGAACTTGGACGAGTCACCACAACTCACTCAGCCTCAGTTTCCCTATGAGTAATTTGAAGAAGTCAAAGGGGATAACAGAACCATTCACTTTTATACCAACTAAAGGTTTGCAAAATGACTCATATATTTTTTTACTTCAACCTCAAAATAACTCTGATATTGTTACTATTTTCAACTACCTTATTTAGTTCAGGGGACTAAGGTACAATCAGTTAAATACTGACTTGCCTAGCACTGTATATATCTCCAGGCTCCACTTTCCTCATATATAAAAAAACGAGAGGGTTGGATTATATGCTAAGTGTCTGTGGTAGAATTTGGATATAGGTCTTTCTGACTCCAGGTCAAACACTACCCCTGAGGTAATTAGATGATAGAGTGGATAGATAACTAGGTCTGAAATCAGGAAAACTTGAGTTCAGTTTAAACTAAGAGTCTTACTTACTACATGTATACTCCTGAACAAGTCACTTAATCATTGCCCACCTCAGTTTACCCATCTGTATAATAGGAATAAGAATAATGTCTAACTACCAGAGTGTGGCAAAGTTCAAATGAGATATTTGCAAAGCACTTTGTAAACCTTAAAGCATTTTCTAGCTATTATTACTGCACTGTACTGCCTTTTTACAAAAACACATATTACCCCCCCAAAAACCCTCCCATACAAAAAACAAACAATAACAACCTGACTTTCTGTCCAGTTCTAAAATGACTCTTTCATTATACTAAAAACTCCTCTCTCACCATTTCCTGTATATTCCAAGGAGTGAAGCAAATAGCAGAAAAACATATGGTGAAGGGAAATTATAGTATAACTATAATGAGATTAAATGACAAAACAAATAAAATCACCATAGAAACCCTAGCTATTATAATTATATTGTTACCTTATCATGATAATATTATTGTTGTTATTATTATTATCATGACAGTGTCAAATAATGGACAAAGTGCTGGATTTGGAATTCTGGATTTGAATTCCCCCCTCTAAACTACAAGGTATATAGCCCTAGGCAAATCTGTCTGAATCTGTTTCCTCATTGATAAAATAAGGACTTTAGATGACCAATAAGGTTTCTTCCAGCTCTAAAAACCATGCCCTATGAAATAAAGATATTTAGTTGAAATCCACTGTTCATTTCCATAATAATCTTCCCTTAAACCTACTCTAATGCTTCATTGTGGCATAAAGGTGACCCTGTTTTTTTTTCCAAGATGATGCCAACTGAATATGAATCTTGGCAGATTCTGCCCAACTGGAACAGCGTCAAGCATAGATCTGCCAGTGTACTGTGCATCTGTTACCTAAGGACCGGTCTAGTTGAGTACAGATAGACTCGTTAGCAGATGGTCAGCCGTTAGGTAGAGAAGTCTTCTGGCCAAAGCCATCCATGAAACAGCCTCTAGTGGCACAAAAGAGCTAAGGTCTGTGTTGGTAGAAGAAACCTGTACTGATATAATTGCCTGCCTTTTCATTCATCCAAGCTTTGTTATTAGAATTTTTAGAATATAGGCTTCAATGTAAAAATCTTTTCTGAAGACCAATGAGTCTTCTGGACTCAAGTCCTGCAACACTGTTGTCTTCAAAGGATTTAAATTGAAAATCAGCCAAAGACCAAAGCAGAGAGACAGTATGTGGTGGGTACTAACTGGCTATAGTACATCACAAATGCAGAATTACAAAGAAGTAGAGCAAATAATGTATCAGCTAAAGAGAAGATGGGATAACCATCTGGCAAGAGTGAGGGATGACTGCTACCCATCCCTTGTCCTACACATTAGGTCAAGAGAAAGTGAGAAAAGACCTTGTCATGTTGGAAGAAAGCAGGTAAATTCTGAAAGACCATGACTGAGAGCCTCATGTATAAGCAGGCACAAGGAGGTGAAATCTGCATCATTGGAGAGAACATCATAATCAAGGAAATCTCACATCCATTAGAATATTAGTTATTAATATTATTATTCACAGTATTGGCAGAAATTAAAAAAACACTAAAGTTGTAGACTATATTTTAAGCTTTAGGGAAAATGGCTCATTTTATCATCTCCAATAACCCATAGAACTTGGACTGACAACTGAAGCTTCTTCCTTAGTGTAGGGTTGGCCATCAGCCCAGGATGCATCTTTGACAATATCAAGCATGTAATTACACTTTATATAGAGACCTCATCTGGGGCTTTCTGTAGAGAAGCTCTGCTAAAAAGAATTGACTAAGTATTTATTAAAAGCTTCTCTGGGCATCTCTGTTTGCTCTGTGGGGTTATTTCACAGCAAACCACTGGGATATTTACCAAACATTTCTGGGAAGTGATAAATGAGTACAAATCCTAGGAAATGTGGTGCAAATTATGGGAACCAAGCACATTAAAAACATAGTATAGTTAATGGGTTTCTAAAAGGAAGAGGAAAGAAACACTGTAATTTGTGGCACTGTAAATTATTTTGCTGTATTGATGTTCCCCCCACACACCTTGTTCCTTGATTTTTATATTTACCCAAGAATTTAATTCCCTTTGTGGTTAATCCAAGTTTTACTATCATCACACAGATGTAGATGTAGCTGATTCATTTTTGAACATTTCTTTCAATTGTCCATGTGAATGCCATATTTTCCTCTATTTGATAGGAATGCAATAGCACTACCATAAGGCTATGCTTTTCTAAGTTATTCAAAATGGTCCTTAATAGGATAAGATTAGAGACAGCTGAAAGGCGACTTGGGAATCTCTGTTTCAATTTCTTTATTTTAAAAACAAGGGAAGAGTATAAAAAAATAACTTGTTCAAGATTACATACATAATAATATCATGGATAATATAATTGGAGATAATTTATATATATGTACTACATTACACATAATATATAAATATAAAATGTCATGAATAATATGATAGATAATAAATTATAATTTATTTTCTAATATAGCATATAGAGTAATAATATGACTCATATACTGACTCATAAAAATAAAACAACATATTGTTCTTCAGAATGTGAGTTTAATGGACAATATTGTGTCTTTTTTTGATATTCTCCCCAATATAAATTTTACCTACTGATATTGATTCCAATATACCTTTCCAATCTAATTACATACTTCTCTAATTCATAAACCTTAAGCTCTAGTCAAGCTATACCACTTATTCTTCTGATCCACTCCTTTTTTTCTCTCGCCTCTATATTTCTACTCAAATACCTTCCCCACTCATCTCATACCCATAGGCAAATTCTACTCTCCTCCCTCCAAACCCCAGACCATTGCTCCTTCTTCTAGAATAGCACTTAGAGCCATTATCTAGAGAGAGAATTCCTACAGCTGAAGCAGCAGGGCACTCTGAAGGCAAGATGGGAGGCAGCATATGTTGGGTATTTCAGGCCAATATTATCAGGATCACTATTTCTCTTTGTTCTCTAGTAGAGATAGCTCAGTACCCTGAACCCAAGAGCCTTGGCAGTGCTTCTAGCCCAGTACCCAATGCCATCACCTTGGGAAGCAACCTGTGTAGAAATGCAGCCTAACAACTGTTCCTACAGGGGCTGTTACAACCACATCTAGTTGAGATTAATTAAGTGATGAACTTTTAAAATTGTTGTTCAGTTATGTTCTTCATTATGTCCAATTCTTCATGATGTCATTTGGAGCTTTCTTGGCAAAGATGTTAAGTAGCTTGCTATTTCCTTCTCTAGCTCATTTTATAGATGAAGAAACTCAGGCAAACAGAGTCAAGTGATTTGTCCAGCGTTAAACAGCTAGTAAGTGTATGAGGTCAGGAAATAAATAAAGAAAAAAAGAAAGGAAGGAAGGAAGGAAAAAAATTTTTCTATTAGAAAAATGGTTTTTACCTTCCAGAAACTTGCAATGCAATGGGAGAAAATAACACAAAAATAACTGAAAAGAAGAGTTGAGGTGGAGGGAGGAAGAAATACTTCTGCTGTATGCACATGATGGAGAAATTAGTCAGAGAAATACCAAAGAATTGTAGCCAGGACAGAAATGAGAAACTAACTGAGCTGAGTTGAGTTCTCTAATTTCAATGGAGGCTTGGAGTTCATGTTATACCCACCAATCAGAGGGTAGTGATGAGGTGGTAAATCAAATCTGATGAAATCTTGCAGGATGATGATGTCATCCCAATACTGAGCTTCCTGGGGGTATGGTGGAACAGTTGACCAAAGAAAACACCAAGTAGTGTGACCAGATGTGAAATGGGGAGATGAATGAATTAAGCTGAGCTCTCTCCTTAAATGGAGATATTTGTAAAGTGCTTAGCACAATGTCTGGCACATAGAAGGTACTTGATAAATGTTTTTTTCCATCTACTGGAGACTCAGAAAAGAAAATCCTTGTCATCAAGTCCTTGGCACTGACAGATGATTTAATATAATAAAATGATGTGACTTATCAGCATAAAATGACATTAAAGATTAGACATTACCATCTATATGGTCTCTGAGACCCTTCCCTCTGACTTTCAGCTGAAATCTTCCATATATGTTGTCTTCTCCATTAGAATGTGTGTCTCCTGAGAGTAGGGTCAGTTAATTTTTCTACTTGTACCCCTATCAATAAGTAGAGTGCTTTACTCATAGTAAGAAGTTAATAAATTCTCCATCTATTCATCCATCCTTTTATGCTATCAATTGGTCATCTAGTCAGCCAGACATCTGACTATTCATTTATTCATTCTTTCATACCCCTAAATATCTCTAGCTGTATTGCTATCTCCATTTTTGGCCATCAGCTCTATACTTACCTCCTCTCACCTACCTTCCTGGAATTTGATAGGATAGCTTCATTCTTATCTTCCTTGGTTCCAGATCTTTGTAACATACCCTAACATCTACAGAGAGGATATTTTGGCCTTTCCATCTCCTTTTTTAAGGGTCTTCTTCTGCCATTAGAATGTAAGGTCCTTAAAAGCAGGGGTTATCTATCATGCCTTTTTTAAAACCCTTATCTTTCATGTTAGAATTGATATTGTGAACTTTGTGCAGTGGCAGTATCATAGCCAATGAGGTTTATCTGAGGCACAATTATTGCTAATAGAATCAATATTGTGTATTGGTTTCAAGACCAAAGAGAGGTAAGGCCTAGGCAATGGAGGCTAAGTGACTTGTCCAGGGTCACACAGTTAGGAAGTGTCTGAGGCTAGATTTGGACCCAGAACCTCTTGTCTCTAAGCCTGGCTCTCAATCCACTCCACCTAGCTTTCCCTTCTACCATGCTTTTTTATGATGTTTGATTTAGATCCTCAGACCTTAGCGAAGGTCTTGACACATAGTTCTTAACAAGTTCTATCTATCTATCTATCTATCTATCTATCTATCTATCTATCTATCTCATCTCAATCCATCAAAAATTAATTTAAATACCATTTTCTCTATAAAGTTCATGTCTAATTTATCCATCTAAAGGTACTTTTCCTTTGATTTCTTCAATTTCTTTATGTTGACCTTAATAGATGATTTTAAAGACATCTATTTCTTAGAACTGTAGCATTATTAAGAAAAGGAACTTTATCATATTCATCTTTTCATTTTTTCCATCAGCTACCTTAGAAGACTCTCAGTGAATGCTTATATATCTAAATCACAGATTTATAATTAGAGGGGATTGTAGAGGCCATCTATTCCAATGCCATCATTTTAAAAATGAAACCAAGGCTTATAAAGTTGAAATTACTTGACCAGGGTCATTCGTAGTTAAGACTTGAATGCAAGTTTCCATAGTTCAAAGTCTAGTTAACTGAATAGAAAATAATTAGAGGGATGAAAGATAAGGAAACCAGTTCTCCTTTTGCAACATGAATTCATCTTTGAGAATACAGGAGAATAAAGTGAAGGTTTAAGTTATCCAATATGAGCTCAGAACCCTCTGGGCTGTAAATGTAGTTGTAAAACAACTTTATAGAAATGAAGATTTAAATAAGTGGATAGATGTTTAGTGCTCATGGATGGTTCCTGCCAACATAAAAAAGATGATGATATTAACTAATTTAATTTACCAATTTAATGCTATATTAATATTACTTCACAGAACTAGACAAAATAGTGACATAATTAATTTAGGGAGAAATAAAAGAATTGGAATCTCAAGAGATAAAATGGGGAAGAGTAGAAAGTAGAATTGGAGAGTACTTTCAGAAGTCAAATTTTATTATTATGGAGTATTCTTCAAGATTACTTGGCACTGGTTAAATTTTGAAATAGATGAATGGAATAGACTACATAAACAAAAGAAGCAAACAACCAAATTCAATAAACAAAAGAACCTCACTTCCATGGAGGAGAATTCTTTATTTGACAAGAATTATTGGGAAAATTTTTAAAAAATTACAAGAAAATAGGTTTTGACTGGCAACTTCAATCTATGCTATATTAAAGTCCAAATAAATTTCTACATTTTGAATTTAAAAAAAAATGAGTGAAAATAAGCTCTTTAAAAAAGTAATAATATAGGAAGATGATGTATTTTTCCCTTTTATGGCTAAAATATTTATTAGCAAAGCAAATAGAGGAGATTTAAGAGAAAAAAACTCATTCATATTGAACAAAATTAGAAAGCTTTTGTAGCAATGAAATTAATGCACTTACCTCAGGATGGAAAATTCTCATTTAGGAGAAAACACACACACCCACACACACACACCCACCCACCCACACACACACACTACACCTAATAAAGCTGAGAGTCATTGCCCAAAAGTTAGAGGCCAGAATATATGAATAGTTTTCAAAAGAAAAATCTAAGCCTATTGACAAATTACATGGCAAATTGTTTCTAATCATTAACAATAAGAAAATGCATATTTAAGTATAAGTTTTCATCTTAAACTCAGAAAATTATCAAAGATGACAAAAGATGAAAATAGTGTTCAAGGTTCTGTGAAGATATAGACAAATCATGCTTGGATGAAGTCTATATCTGAGGTTTCTTTCCTGCCCTATCTCTATTCCACTATTTCCTTATGTTCTATTGTATAACTATATTCATGTAGTATTACTAAACAATTAGACTGTCACTCACCAAGAATATCTGAGTCCTATCCTGTCCAGATCAGGTCTAGTTCAATTTGATTTTTTGCTTCACCTATTCCCTCACTCTGCTGCAGAGTTCAAGTTTAGATTCTCTGGAATGAGAGAAACTTAATCTCTCTAAGAATGCCCTAGATATTTTTAATAATTAGAATTTGTGCTGAGCCCAGTAGCTTTGGGAACATCCTTTCTCCCTAAGGAGACCCTCTGCTCTGGGTCCAGGCAGTTCTGACTGGATCCAGTTTTGGGAGATGAGATTTTCTTTCTCTAAATTTTTCGGCTCATTGACCTTATACTTTAGTACTTCAGGTCTAATTGTTTAAAAGTTAGATTTTGGTTCATACTTCTTGTTGTTCATTTACTTCATCTGTGTCTCATTCTCCATAGCTCCATTTTGAGGTTTTCTTGTCAAAGATACTGAAGTGATTTGCTATTTCCTTCCCTTACTCATTTGACAGATGAGGAAACTGAGGCAAACAGGGTTAAATTACTCAACCAGGGTCCCATTGCTAGTAAATATCTAAGGCAGAATTTGAAGTTAGGTCTTCCTGGGTCTGGGATCAGTCTTCTATTCTCTGCACCGCCTTGGTTCATATATAAATATCCCCAAAGGATGGAGGAAGAAGGTATTCAATGTATAATGTGAATCAGTTATGGGATATGTATTCTTAAGTATGTAAATTGAATGATAAACACAGATCACTTGTAAGCACATTATGATAGAAAGACTTAAAACAATATTCAGTAGCTTAATTTAATAGTACTGTTACAATTGGTTGAAAGACTGATATTAAACCTCAAAGGAACATAAAACAACTTGCAGGAATGTGAATTAGGCATTTTATATTTAGCCTCAACTCCCCACTGCCCACATAACTTCTGGTTCATGTTTTGTGGTAAGCTAAACCATGGAATTGGTCTTCTCTTGTCAGTAGTTATTATCTTCAATGAAAAAAAACTCACCCTGCGACCAGTCATGTTCACCCAAAGGACCCAGCATATCTGGACCCCTCTAATACACAAATCTAGTTCCAAACCTGGCCATGTCCAATCTATAAGAATTATTTTTGTAGCCATAACAAGGAAAGAGATTACTTTCCAATTTCATTATCTGTTTTTTTTAGACACTGCTTTTTATATTAGATTAGGAATGTATTTGGACCGTATTGTGGCATAGAGCTCAATGCTTAGTCAGAAATGGATTCAACACTATTCAGAGAAAGAAATACAAAAAGGGAAAAACCAATTCAGGGATCTAGGTTCAAGTTTGGCCAATGGAGACCCACTACTCTGATAAATGATAGCTATCATTGTGATACCATGATGGGCAAGGGTGGGTCTCCTTTGCCCCTCACTTGAGTTACATAATTCTACTGGTAGGGTTGATGGAAGAAAAAACAATATGGAGCTGAGAAATAAGAGGCCAACCTATCAAAGTGAATTTTCTACATATTACAATCTTGAGCACCCATCTTATATTAAGGTTTAAATGTAAGGAGCTTGAGGAAAGACATTGTTTCATTTTTTGTCTTTGTGCCTTTTGCCTTGCATGTAGTAGGTGCTTAATAAATGTTGAGTTAAAAGGGGATTGGATAGGATCTAAAGTCCTAATTTTTCAGATGAGAAAACTGAGGACTAGAGAAGAAGACAAATGACTTGACAGAGGTCATACGGGGCGTAAATAAAAGATTCTTGGTTTCTAATCCAATTTCTCTGACTGAAAACTCAGCATTTAATGTTTTGGTTAGTACAGAGTTTATAAGTGGAAAAGAGATTTAGCCATTTTAAAAGAAGTTGGGTTATAAAATTAGCAGGAGGTGTTGTATGCCTGTAAATGCTAAATGAATAAACTTAAGTCTTTCCAGAGTCAATTTACATTCCTGATGGGAGGGAGGAAGTTCTCTTTTTGTAGGGAAAATTATATCCCCCTTGATTGGAAATAGATTCTCAATGTGATTCAAGCTGCTGTTGTGTAGGCCTACTGCATGGATATAATCATTTCCCTCTTCTGGATTCTGTTAAGCTAAATAGATGGGAAAATAGAGCTCTGAAAAGAAGTTTAAAATCCTCAAGGGATGCATTCCATAGCTAGGGGAAGTCAAGGCTGAGATAGCACAGTTGCTCTTGTGAAGGAATCAATGGGGATTTTAATTCCAGAGCCAGGAAGCTGTGAACAAGCCTAGGAGGCTTTTGTTATCAAAGTAAATAACTTGAAGGAGCCAATGATTTTCCCCTTTAAAACTTGGAAAAGAAAAGTGGGATGGAGAATGCAAGAAGGGAGGACAGAGCAGATCAGATTCATGAAAGTCAAAGATTGCCAGATAAGACAACCTGATGGTAGCTGTTGCTTGTATTTCTTCAAATCATGTTCTAAGTCATATATTTATATACTAATGGAATGTTTATACTGATGTTAGTTTATAGTCATCCTTAAATTTTTAAATATAAAATGGGACACCACAACAACAGCCTCTTCTCTTTGGCTCACTTAATTGCAACTACAGGCATCCTCCTTGTCCTGGACAGAGGATGTATTGAAGGCACCATCATCCACTGATTTTGGAGACATTTAGAGCATTTAAGCAGACTCTGGAGGGCTAGTTTACAAACCCAAACCTCAAAACTCATGACATTTAAACAAGCTATAATGGCTTTAATAAGTGGCACAGATGGTATGGAAGGAGCTTATTACTAAGTGTTAAATATTGCAAGTCAAATGAGGTACGAGGTCAAGTGTGAAGCAGGTTTAATGAGATGTGCGTGATGGAAAGGGTTGCGATGAGATAGTTAAATGAAATGGTATAATGTGATAATCCAAAAAGAAAGCAATGAAAGAGCCATATTTTAGCATTATAATTAGATGGTATCTGGCAAAAGGTCTTAGACCTTTGTTAAGACAGAAATGAAGAAATCAGAGGGGCTGGACAGCCCTCTAGTTTTAGGCATGAGGCAATCTACTTAATTCCTTGCTATTTTTGTATAATGTGTAGCCACGGGGACTGATTCTATCCATTCAAGCCTCAACTTGTCCCTTGTTCTGCCTCTTCACAAAACCGTATAACCTGAGTGTTTGAGTGGTTATTTCTTTTATTTACATATACATATATATGAAATTAATTCCATATGAATAAGTATGATTGAATAAACAATTGTTTGATGTCATGAGATTAATGAAAAAATAAGAGAGAGAGACACATAGAGAAACTTTAAATTAGGAGTCCTCTCTTCTTTCCATTTAAAAGAAATGCCTCTCTTGCAAGTTTAATGCTTTTAAACATAAGTAGTACCTTGATCTAATAGCAAAGAAAAGATGAGAAGAATGATATGTGCATTGATTACAAGGTGGATTGCACAAAATAGCAGCAATGGATAAGTCATGATCTTCATCTTGAGAGAAAACTTCCAAATCAATGAGATCATAGATCCATTTGATTATTTGAAAGACTAGAGCTGCATAATCATAAGAGCATAAAATAACTAAAAATAAAAAGACACAGAAAAAGTATTTAAGGGAAAGCAGAGAAAAAATTGTTACTATTTTGTTTAAGTTGTAATTATTTATTACCAACAAAGTATGAATTATTGAAGTTTCCTTTCCCTTTAAAATATGAGAACCAGTTTTAAATATCAAAACGAGTGTTAGATTAGAAAACTGAATAGGCTAAATAGAGGCTAGACCTGAGTGGCTTTGGTAAAGGGAATTGGTTGCTGAACAAGTTGTGGTATAAGATTTTAATGGAATACTATTGTGTCATAGGAAATGACAAGATGATCACAAAAATACCTGAAATATATTTAAAATGATGCAAAGTGAGGTAAGCAGAATCAAGAGAATGTTGTACATAGAAACAACCATAATGTATGATGGTCAATTGTGAATTACTTAATTATTATCAACAAGGCAATGATCCAAGGCAACTCCAAGAGACTCATGACAAAAAAAGTTATCCACCACCAAAGAAGGAACTGACAGAATTTAAATGGAGATTGAAGCATAGCATTCTTCATTTTATTTCCTTTATGAATTTTTTCTTGTATAAGGGATATGTATCTTCCTTTACAACATGACAAATACAGAATTATGTGATTCATGATAGCACAAGTATAATCTATATCATATTATTTTCCATTTGGGGAGAGGGAAGGAGAGGGAGGGATGGAGAGAATATGGATTACAAAATGTCAGGAAAAATATTGAATCAACATGTAAAAATAGTAAAGGGAAAAGGGATGAGGAAACTACTAACAGTGTGACTTGTTCAAGTATGTGAATGCCAACCTATGGCATAGTAAGGGGATGAATTCAGGTCTTTCTGGCTCTGAGACCATCTCTATTAACTATGTCACACTGACAGCAGTTATTGAATTGACGTCCTATCCTGCCTATATTTTTTTTCTATAATCTTGGGAATTTAGCCTCGCTGGACTTCAGTTTCCTGATCCATAAAAATGAGAGAGAAGGACAAGGACCCTAATTTCTCTTCTAACTTTAGTCCTAAAACCACTTTGTTTATTATTTGTGAATTTGGAATTCCTTTTCTTTGCAGAAGTTTTATTTCCCAGCATATTATAAACTCCTTAAGTGCAGGAATTATATATATATACATATATATATATAATTCCTGCACTTAAGGAGTTTATA
>NC_058134.1:241093650-241105352 GCF_016433145.1 Gracilinanus agilis
TATAAACTCCTTAAGTGCAGGAATTATATATATATATATATATATATATATATATATATAATTCCTGCACTTAGAGAGTTTATATATATATATATATATCTTTATTTCTTTCTGTCTCAAGAGTTTAGCATGATGTCTTGAACTTAGCAGAAAATAAATGAATGCTTGTGAAATTATTTAGCCAAACTGTGAATGAAAGAGATAGCTGATCAAAGTAGAGAATATTCAAGAGATCCAAGCTGCACAATTTTAAAATAGTGATAAACTAAAATTAAAGATAGAAGAGAAAACCAAAGGGCTGCCCAAACTCAATGTATTAAGGAAAAGTCCAAATGGCCAAATAGTTAAAAGTTAACCTGAAAACATGTATTTCTTAGGAAAGTTGAGTGTTTATAGCATTTTCTAAACCTATTAATAGGTTCACAATAAAAACTATTTACAATGATTTTAAATTCCCACCATGGTTTAAATGTGCTTTTTGGAGTAACTATGTCTGCCTATTCAATTAAATAAGTCATGCACGAAAGCCTTAAGATACATTCCACAATTTCTAAATTTGTGAAAACATCTTTCTTGTCATTTGGCAGATGTTAGAAGATGGGTTTGTAAGCAGAATTTTTTTCAAACTTATGTTTATAAATTGTGTGGTGCCTTGTGTACACTAAAGTGTAGAAGCTCATTCTTCAGAAAATACAGATGTTCTCATATGAATTGGAGTATTTGGAATGGGCCAAAGAAACTCCAGTATCCTATGTGGATTCATTGGTTTGTTTAGGAAAAAAAGTAGTCATTTCCATCACCCATAACAAAATGAAGTTAGACCAGGTTCATGATCCTCAAGCTATCTTTAATGATAGTATATTTTTCTTTTCAATGCAAAAATTTAATAGAGACCTTGCGATGAAATAATTATAATGAATTTTAAATCTTTCTATTAATGATAACTCTAAGTATGTTCTGAAGTATGGAGTATGGGACAGAAGGGCCATTCTATCTCACCTTCCCAAGAAGGCTTGATTACATATAGCAATATATGCAAGTATTTATTTATTTACAAGAGAGAATCTTAGAGAATTTCCTGGGAGTCCTGAGAGAAAAAATGTCTGTGATCAAAAAATGAGTATATATCAGAGGTAGAACTCAAATTTAGGTCTTCCTGACCTTTAATCCACAATTCATTCTTTCTTTCTTTCTTTCTTTCTTTCTTTCTTTCTTTCTTTCTTTCTTTCTTTCTTTCTGTCTGTCTGTCTGTCATTCTGTCTAATCTATCTGTTAATCTAAATAACCTGATATCTATCCATCTAACATGCTATCTCTATTCAATGAATGCTGTCTACATATCTATCTTCTGTCTCTACATCCATCTATTATATATATATATATGCATATATATATATAATTTGTTTAGCTCTGTGTCTTCTGTTTGTTTAGATATCTAATTATCTGTCTTTATTTCTTTATGTGTTTATCTTTCTATCCATCTATATCTATCCTGTGAACTAAGCTGTCTCTCTGCATATGAATATTCACATCAGTTTTCTATGGATTGTAATTCTAAAGCTATTGGCATGATTGCTTGTCAGTAATACACATTTTATAACTGGTAAAATTAAAATAACTCACACCTCATGTTATCTCACAACAATTTTCATTTGCCCCTTTACTTATTTAAGCCTGTATGTGGAGAGACTATTTTATTTCATTGAATTTCTTCCTAAAGAATGCATGTATATATGTGTCTATATTCTTTATATGCTTGAGAGGCAAGGTATAGCTAGAGCATTGACCTCAGGGCCAACCCAACTTGAGTTCAGATCCTGCCTCTGACACATGCTGGCCATAAGACCCTAGACAAGCCCATTAACTTCTCAGTGGCCAAGGCAGCTCTTTAAGACCATCAGCTGTTTTCTAATAGGAAATTCCTCACTGGTGAGTTCCCTCTCCTAACAAGATCCAAGGTCTAAACTCTAGATTTATCTGTATGTACTTCTTCATGCCTGTGTTGTCCATCCCATTAGAAAGTGCATTCCTTCAAGTCAGTGATTTGTTCAGTTTTGTCTTTAAATATCTACCGTTTATCACAGTTTACATGATGATAAATGATTGATTATTTGCTTGAATAACATATATTAGGATTTTGGCATTTTAGCCTTCTTGGGAAGGTGAGATAGAATGGCCCTTCCATCCCATATTCCTTACTTCAGAACAGTCACAGTTCTCTTCTGACTGCCTTCTGTTTATTATGAAAATTCTTACTTGGTGGCAGATTTGAATTCTGTAGATATATCAATAGGGACAATTTCTGGCCATTTCAACCTCTTTCATGATCTTGAGGTATAAGGATGACTCTTTGAGTTCTAATAGTCGGTGGAAAATACATTTTCTCTACCCCAACTTGAGTCAACTGTTGTCTTGGCAGGCACCATCTTTTATTGGCGTCTCTTTCATTTCATATTGAACTTTGTCATATCCTAAAATCCAATTATCCCCTTGGCCCATGAATAGTGGATTATCATCAGTGGAATATTAGCAATTGAGACAGTGGTAAAGATAAACTAGCTGATAGGTAAATGTCACTTGAGAAGAGAAAGAGCCTATTTAGTGCCAAAGGAACTCAAGGGAGATGAAATGCCAAGGAGCTAGTGTGTGTCCCTTTTGCAAATGTTCTAGCAAAGCTTTATTATTAGATTATTAAGTGATTATGGTCATTCTATGATTCCCTGCTGCTTAGCATCCCTTTTCTTTGTGTAATAAAACTACCTGTTCAATAGCAGATTCATATGTGTATTATTTTAATTTAAATATTGTGTTATATTAAAATATGCAGGTAACTTCCTCCTCCCTTCCCTCATTAGATAGGGCACCACTTGATAAAAAATTATATATATATATATATATATGTGTGTGTGTGTATATGCATATATGTGTATATATGTATGTATATATGTATATATATAAATATAACTATGTCTTACTTATTTCCATTTATCATTTCCTTCTCTGGAGATGAACATGTACCAGTCATTCTTCAAATGATATTTCTTTTGCTGTATATAATGTTCTCTTGGTTCTGCTCATTTCATTCTTTGTGACTTTATTTAAGCCTTTTTAAAAAAAAATTAAACTTTCTGGTACTGGCTAAGAAATAGAAAAGTAGATCAGTAGAACAGAACAGACACACAAAAACACTTGTAAAAGGTTATATTAACCTTGTGTTTGACAAAGGTAAAGATCCGAATTTTGGGGATAAGAATTCATTATTTGATAAAAATTGTTAGGAAAACTGGAAAGCAGTCTGGCAGAAATCAGATATAGACCAATATGTCATATCATTTACAATGATAAAATCAACATGGAGACATGTCCTGTGCATAGAAATACCAAGTATGTATTCTTGAGATCTTAAAATGTTTTTCTCCTCCCTGCTATAGATTAGAGCTATAAATGAAACTGTTCCTTACTAATGTAAGGTGGATGACAGGGAATCCAAGGTGACCCTCAAGGACAGGTAAAAGTTAGTAGTACTTGAATAAACCCTCGTCCAGATCATGATGCAAAACGAAGGTCGTTGGCCAATTTTTTGCAGTCCTCACATTCTTCTTTTGGATATTTGAAGCAACGCTAGAATTTCTCCAATCTTATAACATCTCTCCTATTCTCTATATCTTTCCAAGTGCCTTGACCACATCTAAGTATTCACATTTGCTAATTCGTTCAGTACCTGGGAATGTAGATCATCTGGAAACAGCCAATTAAACTCATTCAAGGTAGCTCAGTGCTCTCTCGTTATCTCCCTATTTATCTTGTGTCTCTCCTCATTATTTGTAATTTTTGTTCTATCCTTTAGGGTCCAGATATTCTCCAGAATCTAGTACAGTCTCATCAAGGCAGGTATTCTCTTTTAAAGTGCAAATTACAAACCATTTGTACCCTTTCTTCTTATGCAGTTCTTATCCATGATTCCTGTAAGCCCTGAAGAGAAGAATTGCCAACCATGTCAAATACATTTATCTTATTTTAGTATGTTATGGATGCCAGGGCAGCACTTGGGCGGTCCATCTGTTATATGACTTCTGGATCTGAATTATCTTTATACTGATGTGGAGAAATCCAACCTGGGTGGGAGTCTGATCGAGATAAATATTTTCCTCTGGTACTTTATGTACTAGAGACAACTCAGTGATTCATATTCTTGATGAGATAAACATATACAAGTTCATCTTAAATCTTGTACTGGAGGAAAAAAAATAAGCTGCACCATTTCCCATAAATTCATGTTTTCATATACTATGTGTAAAGTGTTTCATGAGATAAACATGCTGTTTGGGGAAAGGAAAAAAAAGGAAGAAAGCTTAATTTCTGTTTTTCTTCAATACAAATTTGTAAATCTCCAGGAAGGCTTTTCAATGCTTTTTTTTTCTAAACAGGCAAAACAAAGAGAAGATATTTATCTGTAGCTAATAAAACACTATCTACACAGGCTAAAAATGGAATCATGTTTGTGAAGAAGCTTTCCTTTTGATAGGAAAATCTGCATCATCTGTACCAAGGCTCCCATTATGTAGTACTTTTTTGGAGACAGCATGATGTAGTGAAAAGGGCTATGAACTTTAGGTCACAGGACCTGAGTTCAAAACTAGTTCTGACATACTATCTGTACAAACATGGACACCTTTTCAAGCTCCAATTTTCTCATCATTAAAATGAAGGGATTGCACGAGCTTGCCTTTCCAACTCTCAAGCTATAATCCTGTGATCCCATCTGGTTCAAAGTGGAGGCTTTAGGAGTGGAAACTTACATTGGCAGCTTAGAATTTAGAGCTGGAAGGGACCAAAGAGACCATTTAGTCCAACTACTTCATTTTTACAGCTGAAGAAAATGACTCCAGAGAGAGGACATGCCCAGGGTTATACAGAGAGTGGCAGGACTACGATTTGAGGCCAGATTCCACCAACTCTAAAGCCAGCGTTGTTCTTTCCATCCTATCACATGGATAGATTATTTCAGCTTTCCATGTTGTGATACAAAGTACTGAATAACCTATAGGACAGAATGAAAGGAGCCCTTGAAAGGTTCCTTTGTTCCAAATTATTTTCTAAAATAGGATACTATGAAACTTGAAATTCTACTATTAGATATGAAGTATATTGAAGTGCAATTCAGTTATCATAGTGTGGAATTATCATGTATTTGTGTGCAAATATATGTGTATATATGTATACATAATTGTGTACATTCATGTATAAGTTATATATGATATCAAATATCAGTTATTGGGGAAGGTAAATGTGTTAGGAAGAGATAACATTAAAACATTGTGACTGTTTGATATCACAAAAAAATCTATTTTCAATTTAAAAATTTACTTTAATTGTTGACTTCCCTATAGTTTTGGATAAACATACTGTTTTTAGCAAAAAAATATTATATGTATGGTTATTTTTAAATGTATTTTATAGTCATATTTCATATCCTATATACAAGTCATAGGTCATACCTACATCATCTAAATCTATATAGTCATAAACATATATCTATCTTTCTCAATAACTAGTATCCTGTTTTTCATCATATTTCTCTGTCTCTTTGTATCTCTCTCTATTTCAATTTCTCTATCTCTGTCTCTGCCTTGTCTTTGTCTTTCTATTGCTATTCCTGTCTGTGTGTCAGTTTGTCTCTCTCTGAAAACTCATGATAGGAAGATACTGTGATTTAGTCATATTTTCCATTTTATGGTGTGTGGGAAATTTGATTCAATTTAACAAGGATCATTAAGCATCTTTTGTGTTCCATATATTATGCTAAGCACTCTAAGCAAAGTAGAACTGATTGCCTACATAGAGCTTACATTCTTCTAGGGGAAATGAGACACATGCAGATTAGAAAATAAAAAATAACTAGAAAATATTTTCTGGCTGAGGAAAAAACCATTAATTGGAGAGGTCAGAGAATTTTAAAAGATGCAAAATGTCTTTAGACAAAATGAAACCATGGATAGTGGGAGAAGTATGTATTTTCTTAAATACACGTTTGGGAGACAATACACTATGTACAGAACTCATTTAAAAATACTCATGAGATCTAGCCTCACTTTGTAAGCATAGAAATATAAAATGCAATATGTACAATTATGGTTTGCTTGTAAATTATCACATTTAGTATATTAAATTTAAAAAGCATAGCCTGTACAGATAATGATTACATACTTAAAAATTGAATTTAGTTTTAAATGTTTTCAAGTTTGGGTACAAAGGAAGCTTCAGGGTGCTCGACTTTCAAAAATTGACTGCTTCTCATTTCCTGCCAGTTTCCAAAAAGAGACAAGCACTTGAGAACAGAAGAAACCATCAACATTATGCTAAAGCAAAGAAAATTATTATGTTTTCTGGACTGAGCATCCTTCACTGTGGCAAGCAGATACTGAAAACATTCATTATCAAAAAGGAGCTGGGGGTGGAAGGAGGAAGAGGGAAAGAGAATTACGCCCCCTCACACTCATCATCCAACTTCTTTAAATATATGACTTTGGCCTAATCCATCTCAATTGAAAATGCATATTTTATTTAGAGAGTATTTGTAAATTACTTGCTTGCTCAGGATCAAAGGACTTAGAGTTAGGATTTTCTAAATAAGTTATCAATCCAAAATCCTCATTTATTTAAAAAAAAGGCAGAATTTGTAGGGACCTAAGAAGCCATTGAGTCTATTTCACCTTTAGATGAGAAAATGAAGTCCAGGGAATTTAAGTGACTTCACCAGGGTCACACACATAGTAGGTATCAGAAGTGTGCTGGACTTTGGTCCTTATCTTTGTTCTTCACAATTACTTGATGATGGAAATATTTTTAGTAGGTCTTCCTCCCTCCCTTCCTCCCTCCTTCCCTCCTTCCTTCCTTTCTTCCTCCCTCCTTCCCTCCTTCCCTCCTTCCCTCCTTTCTTTCTTTCTTTCTTTCTTTCTTTCTTTCTTTCTTTCTTTCTTTCTTTCTTTCTTTTTCTTTCTTTCTTTCCTTACCTCAGACACTTACTACTTTTATGTAAAATCTTTTCTTCATTAATCTAAAAGAGACTAGAATTTAATATTGTCCCATTTTTAAACAAAAAAACCTCTTAGAAAAAATTTTCACATAAAATTGGCATAGAAGGAAGAACTTTCACAATGGAAAGGAAAAAGTGGGGAGGCAGTAGGCATTGGTTTAACCTTAATTTTCATTGGAATTGGATCAAAGAGGTGAAGAATATATATCCATTGTATATAGAAATGTAACTTAATAGGTAAATAGGAGGGAAGAGGGATTATGGAAAGGGAGGAGATCATAAAAGGAGCGCTGCTTTAGAGAGGCAGTGGTTAGAAGCAAAATAGACTTTTGGAGTGGGACAGGATAAAATGAGAGAGAGGAAGAAACAAGAAGATGGAATGGAGGAAAATATACAGTAATCATAGCCATGAATGAGACTAGGTTGGGCTCCTTTATATGGAAAGCACATAGCATAATGAATTAGATAGTAAAATACAACAATATGTTGTTGACAAGAGAAACACTTAAAACAGAAAGACACAGAATTAAAATATGGAGATAGAAAAAAAAATCTATTATGTTTCAGACTGAAATAAAAAAGGTAGAGGTAGTAGTTATGATCCTAGAAAAAGCAAAAGCAAAAATAGGCCTAATTAAAAGAGATAATCGGGGAAAATTGCATTATGCTAAAAGGTACAACAGATAATGAAGTATTGTCAATTTTTATAGTAAGTATCTAATAAGGCCATATTTCTCAAATATATATCACATATTGAACTGAATCAAATTTATAAAAATTGTTAAGTCAAATCTTATAAAAATAAGATCCCAATTGATAAATGGTCAAAAGATATGTATGGGCAGTTTTCAGAAGAAGAAATCAAAGCTATCTATACTCATAAAAATGTTCTAACTTACTACTGATTAGAGAAATTCAAATTAAAACAACTATGAAGTATCTTCACACCTATCAGATACAGAAATACTGGAAGGGAATGAGTGAAAGATAGATACACCAATATGAGGGATGTGAATAGGTCTAGCCATTCTGGAGAACAATATAGACCTTTGCCCAAAGGGGTAAAATATGATACAATGTGCATACTCTTTGACTCAGAAATACCATTACTAAGTATGTATGACAAAGATATCTCTATTTATGTTGGTCTATCTAAACAAACATGCGTCTATGTATATACATATATTCATGTGTATATATATGGAAAAAGGACATATGCATACAAAATTATTAATAGCAGGTCTTTTTGTAGCGGAAAATAATTGGAAATCAAGGGAATACTTATTAATTGGGAAACGGTTGAACGAATTGTGGCATATAATCTTGATGCTGTACTTTTGTACTATGATAAATGATGTGATTGTTGTCAGAAAAAAATGGCAAGAACTATATGAATTCATACAAAATAAAGGGGAAAGGACTGGGAGTTCATTGTGCACAGAAACAATGTTGTAATGATTATCGACTGTGAAAGACCTAACTGTTATGAACAATACAATGTTCCAAGACAACTCCAAAGGACCCAGGTCGAAAAAATGCTATCTAGCAAAATGGGAGAGTTCCAGTAAGATGGCTGCTTAGACAGAGCAAATCTTAAAACCTCCACACCCTTATGCACCAAGATAGAAAACAATGTGCTTCGAGAAGAAAGAGGACCAAATCTAAGAACTGGACAGAGCAGGGGGAACCCTACTGAAGCACAACTAAAGAGGTACACCAAGAAAAAGGCTTCAATACTTGAACTGTCTGGACTAAGGGAATAGAAAGGGAATCCTAGGATCCCAGGATGCCTCCCCCACGTGCTGTGCTGAGTCTCCAGCTGCCCCGGAAATCTCAGGGCTGGTGGGTACATCCCTTGGGAGAGAGGGCCTTGCTGGCATAGGACTCAGGGAGTCAAACACAGACACTGGAGAGGTGACTGGAGGAGAAAACCAGAGAAACACTGAAAAAACGCCCAGAAGATGGTGGCTTAGAGAGAGCCAAACCCCAGAGCTCAGACAGCTTCGCTTCCTCATACTTAGATAGAGAATGCAGGGTTTCAAGAGGAAAGAAAACCAGTTCAAACACAGTGGATAGCACAGGGGGACCCCACTGCTGGAGAGCTCAGTTCAGCAAAAAAACACTCCTTCTTGTCACCCCACTAATTTTTTTGTTTCTTTGCTTGTTTTTCCCTCCCCTCAAGGCTTTGAGGTTTTAGCCTCAGGGCAGACTAATCCAATCCATACAGATTAAACCCAACAATTGGACAGACAAGAAGTCTTCCAAGGGTAGAGAAAGTAATTTGCCCTGGGGGGAAGATCTTTCATCAAAGATCATTAAATACATCTGCTCAAATTAGCAGAACAAGGAAGGGGGAAAAACATGAGGAAGCAACAGAAAAAGAGAAAAGAAATGACAATTGACAGCTTCTTTAAAGGAAGTGAAAAGAGAGCAAATGAAACAGAAAAAGAAGAAGAGGAAGTAGTTCCAGGGAACTGGACACAGGCTTTGGAAGATCTCAAAATTCAATTAACTCAAGAATTTAAAACTCAATTAATTCAAGAACTTCAGGAACTCAAAAAACAATCAAGGGAGGCTGAAGACAATTTGAAAAAGGAAATACATGAGCTAAAACAAGAAAATCAAGTCTTCAAAGCCAGAATTGGCCAGCTTGAAAGTGAAGCAAAGAAGGCAAAAGATGATCTACAAAGAAAATCAGACCAGAAAGAGAAGGATGATCAAAAAGCCAGGGATGAAATTCAGTCTTTAAAAAACAGAACTCAACAACTAGAAGAAAATGACTTCACAAGGCAGCAAGAATATATTAAACAAAATAAAAAAACATGAAAAATTTGAGAAGAATATGAAACACCTCATTGATTCAACCAAAGATCTGTAAAACAGAGCTAGAAGAGACAACTTAAGAATTATTGGTTTACCAGAACATCATGATAAAAGAAAAAGTTTAGATAGCATTTTACAAGAAATTATCAGAGAAAATTACCCAGAAATTCTTGAACATGAAGGAAAAGTGGAAATTGACAGGATCCACAGATCACCTCCTACATTTAATCCACAACTGACAACTTCCAGGAATATTATAGCCAAATTCAAAAACTACCAGACCAAGGAAAAAATATTATAAGCTGCCAAAAAGAAGTCATTCAGATATCAGGGAACCACAGTTAGGATAACACAGGATCTGGCTGCATCTACATTGAAGGACCAGAGAAGGCATGGAACACAATATTCTGGAAAGCAAGAGAACTAGGGCTACAAGCAAGAATCAACTATCCAGCAAGACTAACTATATTATTGCAGGGGAAAGTATGGTCATTCAATAAAATTGAGGACTTCCAAACATTCATCAAGAAAAAACCAGACTTAAACAGAGAGTTTGCTGCCCAAACCCAGAAATCAAGAGAATCAATATAAGGTAATTAAGAGAATGGGGGGAGGAGAAAAAAATTATTTTCTTTAAGGGACACAACAAATTCAATCAATTTATATCCCAAGAAAAAAAGAAGGTATTGGCAAATATTAAAAATTATTATTACCAACAGAGTAACTAGAAGAAGTTTACATAGAGGGAACAGGGACAAACTGTATAGGATGAAATGTCAAGAGATATATAAATATATATAAATGTATGTATGTATGTATAAATATATACAAAACTAGGGGGGAAGAAGATAACAATAGGAAATAAAGAAAGCATACAAAAAGGAATAAATTTATATTCCATAAAAAAGCACATGGGATCAACAAGGGAAAAATAACAATACACTGTAAGGGTAAAGAGGTTAGAGAGAGGGAATATTCAATACTTAAGTGCATTAAAATCAACTTGGAGAAGAACAATCAGATCCATAGGGGCAGAAAATTGATTCAGGCCCTATAGAGAAGTAGAAGGGTAACAAAGGGACTGGTAGGGAGGGAAGCAATACTAGGGAGAGAGAGGGCTTTGGGGGGAGCACCGCTTGGCTTTAAAGACCAATAAGAGGGGAATAAGGAGGGAGAGGGGAAAAAGGGAAGTACAACAAGGGAGGGGATTATAGGAACTGATTAAAAACAAAACTATGGTTTAGAAGGAAACAGTGAAAGAAGAAAGGACAAGACTAGGAGAGAGAATCGAAATGTCTGGGAATGCAGAGTTGATAATTATAACTCTGAATGTGAATGGGATGAACTCACCCATAAAACAGAAGCAAATAGCAGAGTGGATAAGAAACCAAAACCCAACAATATGTTGTTTACAAGAAACACACATAAGACAGACAGACATAGAATGAAAATGAGAGGATGGAGCAAAATCTTTTGGTCTTCAAATGAGAAAAAGAAGGCAGGGGTGGCTATCGTTATCTCTGACAGAGCCAAAGTAAAAATAGATAAGGATAAAAGAGATAGGGAAGGTTACTACATCCTAATAAAAGGCAGTATAAACAATGAAGAAATATCAGTACTCAATATGTATGCACCAAAGGGAATAGCTTCCAAATTTCTAAAGGAGAAGCTAGTGGAGCTCAAGGATGAAATAGATAGCAAAACCATACTAGTGGGGGACCTGAAACTTCCCCTATCAGATCTAGATAAGTCAAAACAAAAAATAAATAAGAAAGAGATAAGAGAGGTGAATGAAACCCTAGAAAAAATTGAGTTAATAGGTATTTGGAGAAATATAAATAGA